>NC_056741.1:1718419846-1718472346 GCF_019279795.1 Protopterus annectens | reverse complement strand
CTTTTTAAGACAGCTCAGTGCCTTCCTACAGTAACTTAATATCAGGATTGTAGCCACGGCACTATACTTATGCCATTCACTGGGTAGTTTTGAAATTTTGATTTTAGCTGCACAATGTGCAAAATAAATGTAGTTTTTTTTAATTATTTTCTTGACTAGGCTGTCTGTGTGATGCCCATTTTCAGACTGATGTCAAGAGAAAACAGTTCAAGCTTTTTATGACACACAGTCACAGAGTTAAATGTCACACAGGGTATGATTGCAAAGTTTGTAACATTCAACAGGCAGACACATGCATGCACTAATATTCTGATGTCAGAAAGTTTAACAAGTGTTCCAAGTGTTCATTAAACATCCCCAAGTGTTGTGACAACCAAGTCTCTCACTTGGGACTAACAAGGGACAGTGATGGTCAGCAGGAGGTAACATACACTGAAAGGAAAAAAAAAAAAAAAATATATATATATATATATATATATATATATATATATATATATATATATATATATACTGCAGCAACTCTGCTGAATCACTTTGGAATGCTACTTTTCTAAAAATGTGCTATATTCTATTTTAGGTTATGCATCATTTAACTGGTCACAGTTCACATCAGTCCACACACTTAGTAGCTTAATTAAAAAAAAAAACACTACAATTAGATAAATAAACAATATACAGTTCTCAGGTGTTACTAAATTTCATGTCAGTTTATGAAATGGCTGACATGCTATTTGCAAAATGCAGGCCCAATATACAAAATCGCCTATTATGCAAAGATTTATAAGTAAGATTCTATAATGCTAACCATTAACCATAGTTTAGCTAGTTATTCATGCTAGAAGTTCAAAAAATCATTATGTTGGAAAGACTTAATTCCAAAATGAGAATCTCAGTTTTCCCTCAGTCTTCCCTGAGTATAAGCAGGAATAAAGGAATGTGGTAGGTAAATAATCAGGGGACCATGTGATACATAGCCATAAAAACCTTTAAGCAGAAAAATTCAAAATTCCTTGCCACCCCTTTAAAGCACTTAATAGCACTCACCTCCAGAATTCAGCAGGGCCATGTATGCTAACCCTGGTGTGAATTTGTATCAACCTATCCAGTCATCAAGACTAGCTTTAAAGATAACCAAAACAGTAGTTTGTTTGATTAGTAGTAGTAAAATATTCCATAAGGTAGGAATATAGTGCATTAGGTACGTGCTTCTCCAGCTAGTCTTGTTTACTTTTTGGTGTAGATTTAAGTCTTAAGTGTGGGTGTTTGTAGAGCCACTGGTTTTGTGAAGAAATAAGAAGTCAAATAGGATTGGGTCTTTCATGACTTAAAAAGCCAGGCACAGGTCACATAGTGGTAACTTGTCGGCTACTGAGAATAAATAGAGTTGTTCTAATAATGAGATACTTAAAGGAATTAGAACTTCTAATTTTCTTGATTAGAAATCTTTAAGGCCTTTCCAGTTGAGTGCTACATTTGTATTGTTACATACCAAAGTGGGCATTGCATTCAGTGATGGGTCTGATGAGGGAAGAGTAGAGTGATAAGATGACTTTCTTGCATCTGGAGCTGTTTCTGAAAGTCTTTATAAGGTAGTCTGTGGAAAAGGCATTCTTCATGTTGTATAGCATTATTTTTTAAATCTTTTTTAAATAAGTAAATATTTTAGAAAATGTGGAAGTGAAAGGAAGCAACCAACTTAGAACATCAGATGGATAGGGATCGCATTCAGTATATATACAACTCAACATCTTTGTGAAAGCAAAGACATTTTTATCAAACATAAAATGCAGATTATAAGTGCAAAAATTAATGATGTTTGCTTTGCTCAATCAAAAAGAAAAGAAGAAGAAACAAGACAGCAGTTAATTTAGTAGTGGGTTCATAAATTGTACTATAAATGGCCTTATTCATCTACTTTATCTCCATACATTGTTCTTTGTAAGTATTTTATCTACTTTATCTCCATACATTGTTCTTTGTAAGTATTTCATCTACTTTATCTCCATGCATTGTTCTTTGTAATTATTTAATCTACTTTATCTCCATGCATTGTTCTTTGTAATTATTTAATCTACTTTATCTCCATGTATTGTTCTTTGTAACTATTTCATCTACTTTATCTCCATACATTGTTCTTTCTAAGTATTTCATCTACATTATCTCCATACATTGTTCTATGTAAGTATTTCATCTGCTTTATTTCCATGCATTGTTCTTTGTAAGTATTTCATCTACTTTATTTCCATACATTGTTGTCAGTATTTCATCTTTTTTATCTCCATGCACTGTTCTTTATAAGTATTTAGTTGAAGCCATATCTCATTATCACTGAAAAAATGGCACTTCCCTCAGGATGATGTTAAATTGCACACCATAAAACCTTTGAATCAAAAGATGACAACCAAAGGTGCTTGGTGGTATTCTACTCTTGTTTTAAGTATTGTGATACAGTTGTGTGTAATAGATAATAAAAGAAAAGTTTAAGGCGTTCTTAGTAAAATAAAACATAAAGTGGCTGAGATATCAGATAAAGAAGAATTATATTTATTTAATAAAACACTTTAATTAGCACTTTTTTCCTATGCATTCAAAAGGCTTTGTCAGATAAGTCTATTAAATAATGATATCACATTGTCACTTGGTAAAAACACCAGTCAAATCAATGTTGTGTTGTCTTTTATTTTTCAACTTACAATTACAATTCTGGGCATCTTTTATATCCTTGTGGTATAAATGCATTCAAAAAAATCTGGGTTTTCATCTTCCTTAGATCAAAAGCGTCTCAACCCTTGACCTCCAAATCATGTTTGTTTAAGTTGAAGTATAAAAATCCTTTTCCATTGTGCAAACATTCACTTGTTTATGCAGTCTACTATCCTATGTTTTCTTTTATTAGAATATATATGCTCATACATTTGACATTTACACATCTTTGCCATTCTATCAATATAAAGTGCTATATAGCCCTAACATTCTGCAAAATAAATCACACCTACAGATTTACAGGAAAAGTGACCAGGTGACGTAACAGTAACTGCATTTTAATAAATGGCACCTTCCATAAAAAGCCCAGTATTAGCGCTTACTGAAATATTTTATTAAACAAGCATGCCTTTATCTAATATCTAATGTTTTTAATATTGTTATGGCTGTTTTAGTCTTTACTTGGCTTTCTTTTTGTTTGATTAGTTTTAAAGGTGTATTAAGATCCAGCCCATTTCCTGCACATTAGGGAAGATGGACAACCAGTAATGGCAAGGTTTTGATTGTTTAAATCATTATTAAGGGGAACTTTTAATGTATGTTTTTTTCTATAGAACCAATATTACTGTAAGCATGCAAAGGTTCATACCAGGCTAACTGCCTTTGTGGGCCATTTTAACCCTAACCAATTAACTCATGGGAGAATCAAACCCTGCACCTTGTATTTATAAGCAAATATCTTAACCATTATGCCACCCTCTCTCATTTGCTATAGCAGAGTTACTTTGCTACCTTGAAAGCTTGCAGCCATGTACTTACTACAATGTTCATTTTTGTAAACCTTTTACTTATTCATACAATTTGATGTTGAATGAAACTGGTACACATCCTGTGAACTGATATTAGGTTGTTGTAAACTTCGCCTTAACTATTTGTGAATATGCAGCTAAGAGCCATTAGTCCACAACTTTTTATGGATGCAACATACAGAATATTTTACCTAATGATCATGATCTTCTAGAGAAGCACGAATTTATGTCCTGTTGGTATGTCTTTCATAGCTTTTCATTCATCCAGCATTGCCATTATGACTCTGATCTAATTTCCTTCCACACTGATATATTAAGTACCCATGCATGACTAACTCAGAGAATTATTGATTTGTTTTTACTATGATCTATCTTTGCAAAATTGCAAATCAGAGATATACTGTTTTGCAGACATCACTTCCTGAGGTAAATATACATTTTTTGTGCATGTATCAAAAGGAATGTCTTTGGCAGAAACACAGCCATTTTTCCTTGAACTTTTGAAGTCAGTTCTAGCAGTCCTTTAGCATAAAAGCTCATGCTATCCTAATGTTTCCAACATGATGATATAACACCTAATCACTATGGGCCAGATTCATGATGGCTTGCACGGAGTGTACGAGTAGATTAAGACTCCATGCAGCCATCATGTCCAATGAGCGATCCAGGAACAGCCTGTATGGACGTGTAAGAGAGCTCCTAAAACGTCTCCTACACGGACAGGGCTGCGATATGCAAATTACTTCACTTGCAGCTGAAAGGCATGCAAATGAGGTAAATTTGCAATCCAGGAAGCACAAACCTATCCGAGTAGGAGCCGTGTTAGTTGCAGAAATGTACTCAGTTGACAACTGAGTACCATTCTGCAAATAGCACAATGGAGCCTTGTCAGCTCCAAATAAAGGTTGCTTATGGTTGAGGAAGCATGCCAATGGCCAAATATATGGCCATTGGAAATGTTCCCAGATGCAAAATTAAAATAAAAATACTTTTTTTTTTTTGGCGATTTCCGATGTTTAAGCGTAGTGCACCGCCACGCAAACGGGGTGCGCTATAAAAACCATAAAATAAGAAAATAAAATCCACAAACGTGGAACTTATGAAAATTGTTAAATTACAATGTAAGGGAATAGCAGGCTGCAGACAACATGGCCACTGAGTAGGGGTTGCTAAGGGGAGAAGCCCAGCCTAAGACATGTAACAAAGCATTAGTAGGCAATCCTATGTAAATGAGTGTTAGGATAGTGAATCACACTTTTACATAGCAAATGAGCACAGTCAGTGGAGTGTAGGAGTAGGATATGGGGAGTAACACAGTAGGAGATAGGTGACATCTCAAGGGGGGTATGTATGAAAGTAGCGAAGCTCATTGGAGCAGAGTTGTATGTGTTAGTTGTCAGTTATACATCATGGAAAGAGGTGTGTCAACAGCTAGGCCAGGGAAAGCCTAGAAATGGAAGGTGTATACTGTGGATAACACCAAAGTTTCTTTC
This sequence comes from Protopterus annectens, assembly GCF_019279795.1. Lineage (NCBI taxonomy): Eukaryota > Metazoa > Chordata > Ceratodontiformes > Protopteridae > Protopterus > Protopterus annectens. Next base: position 1,718,467,341 of record NC_056741.1, on the reverse strand, counting down.
TGAGCAAGTATGCACGCGTGTGCCTGCCTGTAAACTCGAGTAAGACAGAGTGCGCGCGTGGAAGCGTGAGTGCACGCGTTTAAGCCGGAGTAAGCATGTATAAGGTTGTTTAAACACCTGTAAGCACGTTTGCGCTGGTGTGCACGTGTTTTAACCCGAATAAGCAAGTATTAGTCCATCTAAGCATGTGTGCATGCATGTGCACGCGTGTGAGCTGCTGTGAGCGTGTTTGCGCTTGTATGCGCGTCGCTCCCCCCTGAGGAAACAGAAAGGAAAAAGGAAGCACAACAAATAGTAGAAAGCTACCAGAGAATACTAGTAGAGATAGCAGGTGCAAACAATCAGAATCAGGCAATTACACAGGCAGAACACTAGCCCAGCCCAGCACTTAAAACTCTACAAACAACAGTGCAGTTTGTTTCTCTCAAGAGACACTGCAACACTGGAGTAAGCTACTAGAAGTGAAAACTGAAAAAGCATCACTCAGACAAAAAATGCTAGGGGCTGCCATTGCTGTTATAAGGTGACATATGCAACATGCTGAGGGTGGTGACAATGCAAATGCTGCTGGACAACCCACAGTGAGGAGACGGAGAAGAGTGTACAGGCCCAGGGTCACCTACCAGGGGTTACATGAGCTGGAGATAGTGGAGTGCTATAGAGTGGACAGAGACCTCCTGCAGCAAATTGTTAAGCTGTGCAGGCCACGCCTCACACACAGAACCAACAGAGGGGAACCCATCCCAGTGGAAACCAAGGTATGTTTTGGCCTAAGAATACTAGCAACAGGTACCTTTCAGAGACCAACTGGTGATATGATGGGGATATCACAGGCATCAGCATCCAGGGTACTACACCAGTTCCTGTATGCCATGTCAGCACATGTCGGTGATCATGTATATTTCCCCAATTCCCATGAGGTATTGGCCAGCAATATGCGTCTTTTCCAGCAAATAGCAGAATACCCTGAGGTAGTGGGTGCAATAGACTGCACGCATATATAGGGCCTACATTAATCACAAGGGCTTCCCCTCCATCAACTGCCAGGTTGTGTGTGATGCCCAGGGCATAATAATGAATGTGTGTGCTGGCTGCCCTGGAAGCTACCATGATTCCCATATCTGGCATCTGACGCAGCTGTACCAGACATTTGCCAATGGGGACATCCCACATGGTCACCTACTGGGGGATGCTGGCTATGCACTGGAGCCGTGGCTGATGACACCCATCAGAAACGCACATACACCTGAACAGGAACGCCATAATGAGGCACACGCACAAACACGAAATGTAATCGAGTGTGCGTTTGGGTTGCTCAAGTCATGGTTCCGGTGCCTGGACACATCTGATGGAGCCTTGCAATACTCACCAACTACATGTACCCAAATTGTCATGGTATGTGCCATGCTACATAATATGATTCTGTGAAAACAGCTGCAGCAGGACCAGCATAGGCCTGGGCCAAACAGACCCCACCATTGCCAAGGCCATCACAGGCAAAGCGTGATTCGGAGGAGGAACAACCTGAGCCCGCCCCAGTAGGCAGAAGGAGGCGTGCCCAGTATGCCTTCGCCTTGGCAAAGAGGCAACGCATAGCACATACACTGGCTCAGTAGGAACCCTGGAAATGATACCTCTCTCTGACTCCCACATATAGTGAAAGGGATGCCTACATTGACACAACCTGCTTTCAAACATGTGCAGGGGGTGTAGTATGTGCATCCGACATAGGCAGCCCAGCAGCACCACCTGAGGTATGATTGCCATGTGTTAAGCAATGTAAGGTAGTGCTAAACAGTATTTACCACCATGTAGTATATTCAAACTTGATGACCTTGAGTATCATCCTACCCTCACCAAGCATGATGCCACAATATGAAGACAAGATGATCAATTACAACAACTGGCTTAAGTATTGGTGTCAGTGAAAGGGGATCCAATGCCTGTCAGCCTGGGATGACATGCTCGACAAGACATGATGCTTCACTAGGGATGGCTTTCACCTGTCACCTGTGGCCTTTTGGATATTGCCAAAGGCTCATGTCATCCCCATAGTGCCTTTTTCAGGTAAGGCTCAAAAGACAAACCCACCTCCATAGGTATCACAAGGGATAAGAAACTAGAAGTAATACTACTCAATGCCAGACATCTAAACCGCAAGATGCACACACTCCAAACTCTTCTCAACATGGAGAATGTTGATATCTGTGCAGTAACAGAAACCTGGTTCAAGGCTCCCAAGAGCACCCTAGCACTAACAGGTTATACCTCATACCATGCTTTACAGCCACAAAACATGGAACAAACTACAAAAGGAGGGTGAGTATCAATATTTGTCAAAGATACCCACACACCCAGGTTGGTGGCACAGCATGAAGCATCAGAGACTATCCATGTGCAACTAACAGTGGGTAAAACCACCTTCCAGTTCATAGCCTGCTACAGACCACCCTCCTAAACCCAGGAACCACACTTGGCCGACTGGTGAACACATGAAAATATGAAGGTCTCCCCAAACACCATTATATTGGGTGACTTCAACTACCCAAACATAGACTGGGAGCATTACCATAGCTCCAACACCCTAGCCCAAAGGTTCCTAGAATTTATAATATCAAATGCTATGGAACAACTTGCTACCACTCCCACAAGAGGGGAAAACATACTGGACCTGATCATCACTAACATGGGGACTCTATGCCCAAGACCAGAAGTGTATCTCTCACTGGTAAGATCAGACCATAGAGTAATCTCACTGGATATTCTCATCCCGACCCCAGCCCATGGCCAGAAAACCCCAGTGAAAAATTTTCACTAAAGCAAATGTCACACTCCTCCAAACCGAAGTGGAATCCTTCACAGCCCCTGTGCCTGTGGAAAATATGGCCCAGAACTCAGAAACCTTTATAAAAGCATTCTATGAACACCTTCAGGAATGCATGGATCATGCAATTCCAAATAAAACCAAGACCCAATCCTCCAAAGGCAGGCATCCTGTCTGGTGGACCCCAGCCATAAACAAACCATACAATACAAGGAGGAAGCTACTATATAATAGAGCAAAATCCCAAAAAGGGAAGGCATCTCTGATCAGTATTATTAAAAAACTATGGCCACACATAAAATCGTCTAAGGCCATCTTTGAGATAAAAATTGTACAGGACACTAAGGATAATCACAAGGCTTTTCTTTAGTTATGGTAGGAACCTGGGTGGGAATTCCCTGATATGCTCAAAATTAGTCCAAAATGACAAACAATACACCAAATCCACAGACATTGCCAACATCCGAGCTGACAGGTTCAGTGCAAACTCCCCCCCTCCCTACCAAAAGGGCAAATATCTATCCGAGCAGAGTGATGGCCCCCTGACATCTCAGATACTCAGGCAACAGCCAGCCTCTCCAAAGCAAAACACACAGCATCAATGGGACCAGACGGTGTCCTGGGCTGTGTCCAACATGAACCCCAAGAAGAATTGAACACAAACATAAAACCACTGTTCAATCTCAGCCTTACCACAGGATATGTACCCAAAGAGCAGTGTACAGCAACAGTGGTCCCTCTCCACAAAGGTGGTGCCTTAATAGATACTGCAAACTATCACCCCAGAAGCCTGACTAGCTTGGTCTGCAAAGCTATGGAAAGGATCATCATGGACCTCAGAAATAAAGATATTGGGGACCTACAGACACTGGATCCTACCCAGTTTGGCTTTGTTAAGGGCAGATCCTGCCTCTTAAACCTGGTTGAGTCATTTGAAACAGTCACCAAGGCCATTGACGGGGGGAAGGTGGTCCACACAGCCTACCTGGACCTCACAAAAGCCTTCCATACAATACCCCACTTGGTCATTATAGATAAGCTCACCAACTTCAATATAAATCCCTATGTCACTAGATGGGTTGCAAACTGGCTCAAGGACAGAACCCACATTGTCAGAAATGCTGGAGCCATGTCAGGCCCCAAACCAGCTACAAGTGGCATCCCACAAGGCTCAGTCCTGGGACCTCCCTTGTTCGGTATATATTTCTCGGAGGTACAGGCCAACACAGAAGGACTGTGGCTGAACAAGTTTGCAGATGACTGCAAACTGGGAGCCATAATTGACCCTCCAGCTGACACAAGCATCCTACAAAAGGGCCTCATAGAAACAGACAACTGGTGCCAGATTCATGTCCTCAAGCTAAACGCAAAAAAGTGTATAGTCATCCCCTTTGGCAAAAACTAAGTGCCCACAAATTACCACATAGGTGGTAACCCATTAATTATGGAAGAAGTGATAAGGGACCTGGGGACCCAAGTTGATAGCAATCTCTCATTCGACAACATTGTGGCCAAAGTGTTTAGAAAAACATTTCATATAGCCCAACTAATCATGAAGGTATTCACATCTAGATCAGGGGAGGTCATCATGCCTCTTTACTCATCCCTCATCAGGCCCATAATTGAGTACAATGCCGCTTGTGGGATGTACCTTATCAGACACCTGCAGCAGCTGGAAAGACCACAAAAGTACCTCACCAGGAGGATCAAAGGGCTCAAACAGATGCCATTTGCTGCCCGGTTAAAGAAACTGCAGCTCCACTCAGTGGCATACCACCGCCCAGAGGCAATCTGTGCCTGATGTGTAAAGCCATGTCCAACCTGGAATCAATGGACATGCTGCACCTCGGAAAATCTGAATCCCATCAAGCTATGCGCTCTAGAGACCTGAACCTCAGGACTGAAATAAATAGGACATGCTGGAGTGACAGATTCATAACCCAGAGGCTCCCTCCACTCTTGAGTAAACTCCCACTCCAGGTTAGCCAGAGTCCCTCATTGACTCTCTTCAAGAGGAATCTTGAGTGGATGGGAGATTGTAGGTTTACCCTGGGTATCACTTCTATGTCACTGTTAGACAGAGGCACAGTATACTAACCTTGAAAAATGTCATTGCAAACTCCACTTAAAATGTGTGTTGAAAGCCAAACACACTCTGGCTAGGATTATACATGCCCTAGGACAGATAGCCTAGTATGAACCTATGAACAGAATCATACACACCAACTAGTACAACTGTGGTCAATGTGGAGTAATGTTTGGCAATGTCCACCCAAGTTGGTGAATACACAGCAATGTTGGACAAGCCTGGTTTAAGGAGGCCATAGCTGAACAAAATGCAACATGCTCATAGTTGCCCAACTGACCTTTAACCAGTCTGGTCTGTTCAGTATGAACATTTAAAGCAATGATGGGACTCAAACCCATGATAATGTGCACCATAGTGAAAATATTGAACCACTACACCAAGACTGTATTGCAGTGTTCAGCCAGTATGAAAGAATGTTGACAGGTCTTTGCAAACTATCCCATAGAAACCTTGCAGGCACAGCATAATCCCTGTTGAGTTATGACACAAAAGTGTCTGGCAGTAAGAACACAACATGACTTCCAACACACACAGTATAAATGACAATATTGGTCATGTTCACACACAACCACAAATGTAGTGGGCTTCAGATAACAACATATGGAAAGGTCACACTGGGCATGCTCACACACTTGGATAAATGCAACAAACCATGGAAAGCCTGAACTGGGCATGCTCACACGCCATGTCTGAGTATAGCAGTCATCCACACATATCTGGCAGTTGTATGTGTTAAGCCAGGAACCTCCCACGATCCAGCAATCTGCCCTGTGCACACAGTTAAATGACAACAGACACATATATTAATATACTGGAACCCTGTCATGATAAAAAAAATTACGCAGATACACAAGTTGTTCATAGAAACTGGGAAAGCTATGGCAATAAATACCTGCAGACAGTATCAGCAACAAATATTGTGCATCCTGAACATAAACACAGGTGCAGAGGTTGATACTAGGGTGTCTGTCCTAGGGAATTCATAAGCCTAGGCAGAGTGTATTTGGCATCCCCCTCCCCAGTAGAGTAGCCTACTGTGCCTCTGTAAAGTAGGTCACAGAAGGCACTCTTTAAGTCTAGTTTGCTGTACCTCTGTCAAGCAGGGACACAGTGGTGATCCCAGGGGTGAATTTGCAAGTTCCCATCCATGCTGCTGGATTTTGCTGGAAGAGAGTTGGCGAGGGGCGATGTCTAACTCTAATTGGGATTCAATTCCAGAGTGAGGGGATCCTCTGGGTAATGAATCTGTCCCTGCATCATGGCCCATTTAGTTTTGTGCTGAGGTTTAAGTCCCTGGAGTGTGTAGCTCTAAGGGTCTTGGATGTTATGAGGTGGAGCATGTCCATTACGTCTGGGTTTGACATGGCTGTGTACGTCAGGCATAGATTACCTCTGAGTAGGTGTTAAGCAACTGAATAGAGCTAGAGATCCTTTAGTTGAGCTGCATAGGACATCTGTGTGTAGCCCATGATCCTCTTGGGGAGGTACTGTTGCGGTCACTGTAGTTGCTGCAGGTGTTGGGTAAGGTACACCCCAAAAGGGGCATTGTAGTCAAACATGGGCCTAATGAGTGACTAGTAGAGGGCCACAATGACCTCCCATGATCTACATGCAAACCCCCATGTGATAAGGAGGGCTATATAAAGGTCTTTACAATGACTGTCAATGTAATTAGCAAAGGAGAGGTTACGATCTAAGTTGGTCCCCAAATCTGTAAATACATCTTCTGTACTTAATGGATTACCACTTATGTGGTAATTTGTGTGCACCTTGTTTTCCCCAAAGGGGATGACTATGCATGTCTTAGCATTTAGCACGAGGCCATGGCTCTGGCAACAAGCATCCATCTCTGTGAGACCCTTATGGAGGAAGCATGTGTCAGCTGCAGTGTCGCTTATGGCCCACCGGGGTTAGCAGTCATCTGTGACGTTTGTTAGACATAATCCCCCCGTGTTAGTCTGAACCTCAGAGAAGTATATACCGAACAGGACAGGTCCCACAACTGAGCCCAGTGAGACACCAGTTGTAACTGGTCTGCAATTGGACATGGCACCTGCAATTCTGACCATGTGGGTTCCATCCCTGAGGCAGATAGCAACACATCTAGTGATATAGGGGCTGATATTTAAGCTGGTAAGCATATGTATGATGCCTGAGTGGGGTATTGTGTTGCAGGTCTCTGCAAGGTACAGGTAGACTGTGTGAGCTACCTTGCCCTCATCCATGGCTTCAGTAACCATTTCAAAGATATGAACTATGTGTAAGAGGCAACATCTGCCCTTAACAAAGCCGAATTGTGTATGATCCGCTGTCTGGAGGCTCACAATGTTTTTGATTATGACTTCCATGATAATACTCTCCATACCTGTTTCTACCACACTAGTCAGGCTTATGGGGTGATAGTTCCTGTGGTCCATTGTGGCACCACCTTTGTGGAGTGGGAGCACTGTATGTGTATGTCATTCTCAGGGTACATATCCTGTAGTAAGGCTAAGCTGGAACAGTGACTTAATATGAGTGTTCAGTTCTACTCAGAGCTCATGTAGTACACAGCCTGGGACACCATCCAGTCCCATACATATGCTGTGTTATTTGCTGTGGAGAGGGCACCTTTCACCTGTGCATCTGTGATGTCAGGGAGGTTACATTCATTTGGGATGGGTATCTGTACCCTTGGGGGTAAGGGGGGGCATTTGTGCAGACTCTGTCTGCCAAGGTGTAGGCTATGTCCGTAGGTTTGGCATATTTTGTGCTGTTATGCAACAATTCAGAGCATATCAGGGTGTTTCAACACATATTCCTGACATAACTAAAGAAGGCCTTGTGATTATCTGTAGTGTCTGGTCAATTTCACTTTCAAAACTTGCAAGTGATGATTATATGAGGGATTGAAGTATCTTGCCAATACTGTTCAGAGATGTCCTCCCTCTGTGGGATAATGCTCTGTTATGTCGTAGCTTCCTCCTTCTGTTGTACAGCTTATATATGGCTGGGGTCAACCAGACAGGTCTCCTGTTTTGGAGGAGTCATGGTTTTATTTGGGATAGCATGATCAATGCATACCTGCAGGTGCTCATAGAATGCATTTGTACAGGATTCTGCAGATTGGGCTGTATTATCCTCCAGCATGGGGCCTTTGAAGTATTCCACCCCAGTCTTCACAAGTGCAAAGTCTGCTTTTGTGAAATTCTTTACACTGATTTCCTTGGCTGGGGGTGGAGACGGGATATGGATGTCCAGGGAAAGTTGTTTATGGTCTGATCTTAACAATGAGGGTTCTACCTCTGGTGTGGAACATAGACTCCCCATATTGGTGATGATCAGGTCCAATATGTATTCCCCCTTGTGGATATGGTGACTGGTTGTGCCAAAGCACATGGATTCACAAATTGTAGTGGCTGCAGGGTGATGTTGATGAGGCCTGACTAGTATCCCCAGTCAATATTCATGTACCTGAAGTCAACCACTATAATGGTGTGTGTGAAGACCTTCATATCCTACACTGTTCCCAGGAAAGCCGAGTGTGGTCCCTGGGTATGGGGGGGGGGTGGTCTGAACTACACACCAAACCAAAAGGCAGTTTTGCACAATGGTAGTTGTATATGTATGGCCTGTCATGCTTCGTGCAGTGGTACCAACCCAGAGGTGTGTGTATCTGTGATGTATATGGATACACCCCCTAGTTGTGTTGTATGTTACAAGTCCTGTGATCATGAAGCATGGTATAGAACATAACCTGGCAGTGCCAGTGTGCATATGTGACCCAGAACTAGGTGTCTGTTAATGCACAGATATTGTTATGCCCCATACTGAGGGATAGTAAAAGATGTACATTCCTCTTTGAAAAGACTGATGATGTCAGCATCCTATAAATACAGCAGGAGAAGGACAATCGTCCAGTAATGTGAGTAGCGCACTGCGCTAATGCGTTTCTCTCAAGTATCATAACATAGTTAGGTAGGGGTTTGAATCCTGCAAATGCTGTGTGTGTGTGTATGCAATTTTCTGTGAAAGGGATGGCCTTTTTGAAGACTGGAATAACACACTAAAAGATGTACATTCCTCTTTGGAAAGACTGATGATGTCAGCACCCTATAAATACAACAGGAGAAGAAAAATCGTCCAGTAATGCAAATAGTGTGCTGTGCTAACGTGTCTCTCTCAAGTATCATAACATAGTTAGGTAGGGGTTTGAATCCTACAAATGCCATGTGTGTGTTTGTCAATGTGTTGTGTCTTTTGCTTTTATTATTGTATGACATATTATAACAGTAATTTAAATGCACACATCAGGTATGTGTGTGCCACATACAGATATGTACCTGTGACCTTTAATATTTCTTATGTGTGAAGCCTGCCTCATATGAATACAGTTGTTACCTTTGCCAGCATGTGCCGCAGCTTCCCAGACCTTAGGCCATACATGTATGTTGGTGACAATGCAGGCTACTGCAGTGATCTGTGTCCTAGGCCAACAATGTGACACACACCCATGAAAGCTTTGATAGATTAATGTGGGTGAGTGTTCATGTCTGGAGTATATGTCAGACATGTTAAAACACAGCAAAGTCTGTGAGTGATGGACATCCAGTGTAGGTGTATGGCAACTGTTGCCGATATGCATGCAGACACCTTCTTGCTTAGGTGATACACCGAGGGACTGCAGAATACCTTTGGAAATGTGAATATCACAGGATAGACAAGATAACACTTGTCTACATGTACACACCATTACCCGTTCTATATGATGGGTGCTACCACCTACATGGTACTGTTGGAATACTATGTTAAGTACATGCTGATGACAATGCTACAGTTGCATTACAGCAATATAGCATGGCTTGGACAACAAGTATCTGTCTGTATGATACCCTTGTGGTGGTTAGGTGTGTCATGTGTAGAATGCATTGTAGGCCACTGTATGCATTTGCAGTCGTGGATGGAAATATCTGTAGTGTGTTGTCATGTATGTGAGACTGCTATATGCCAAACAGTATTGTTCCTAGGGATGTGTGGGGCTCAGTAAAAATGGCTACTGGTATAGTGTAGTACTGCAGGGATATCACTGACACTGGGTTCCTACATCTGTGTATCAGTTGAGGAGACACCATGTAATGACCACTGAATGTCAGGTTATGTAGGCTGTGCATACTACCAGAATGCAGACCATTGACATTTGGAAACTGTATCACCCACAGCATACTGTCAAACCATGACATGTTCCATGCTAACCATGTTCACAAATGTACACCTGCAACTCTGTGCTGCAAACATCACACATGTACTTTCCACACCCCAACACATGCAGGCACAGATACACACAAAAGCCATGTGGCACATGTGCAGACAGTACACTTTGGGAATTAACACTTGTGTATACAAAACTACAATGACAATCATAGTGTTAATGCATCATGCATGCTAGGATATACCCACAAGTATATCATTACACTGTACTGTTAACAACAGGATAATATTACTACAGTGCTATGTAGTCACCCTGTGCATCAGCACCATGCTATCCTGTTCCTGCATCAATGTTACAGATGGCAGGGGGTGGCACAGTTTCATCATATGCACAGGGTATGTACTTGGTTTGCCAGAGTCTGCCATTGACACATCCAATTGACATGTATGTGTGTGTGTGTTAGTGAGGGACAACAGTACAACATGGGGCAATGTTGATGCGATGTGTGTGTATGTGTTAGCCCTAGGTGTTAGCATTATGTGTGTGTGTATGCATGCACACAGTTCCACCACGTGGCTGTCATATACGGGTGTTTGTGGACAGCCACAGACTGTACCTGCCAGGTCATACAGATCACTGTCTCTGGCCACGGACATGGTACCTGTGCCTGGCAGGGGTGCTACGGACAGTATCAGGTACTAAGCCAGACTGGGTACTGTCATTAGAGGCAGTGGGTTGTTGACTGGACACATGTCCCTGGTGGGACTGTCCAGAGCCACGTGCATGTGGTCTTCTAGGACGGACTAATGACAGCACAGACCCAGCATTGCTGGGGCTGGTACTGGCACTATGGGAGCAGCTGCGGGTTTGTTGTCATCCGCGATGACTGCTAGCTGATGATGTTGCTGGCATACGTCCACGTCGACGCCTCAACCGTCCTGCACTGTCCTGACTCCTGGACATGTAGTTGTGGAAGAGATCTAATGTGTCCCCCCAACGTCTATCAATGACCTCGCTGATATTACGGATGACAGCAGCAATGTCACGCATAGTGTCATTCATAGCGGTGCAATGTGCTCTAAGCTCCATCAGACCCTGTCTGGTGTACCATTCCATACGTGCCTGTGCCTGCATTACAGCCCAGAACATAGCTGAGGTTGAAAGACCTCTGTGGGCATGTCTGACAGGGGCAGTATGAGCACGGATGCTCCCACGAGAACCCCTCGACATCTGCCTGTGTGGTACCATGTCATGAATATGGCCATGACTGCTGTGAGGGGATGCATGTGCCAATGATACCACACTACCCTGGTCAATGCCCACTGTATGCTGTCCCTCAGCTAAGGACATTGGTGACTATGGATGCATTGGCAGGATGACTGTGCGTATTGATGGGGTTGACTGCTGGGTAGTGTCGATTGGCTGACCAACGACAGACCCTGTCACACCTCCCTGTGCCATTACACATGTATCATCATTATCACTATTCCTAGCAGTGGCTTCAGGTTCCCTGCTGCACTCCACCAGAACAACATCAGAACCTGTGAGAGGAAGACAGGAAACACAGTTTACAAATGTGTATGCTATGTTAGCACACATGCACACATGCACACAAGCACACAGGCACACAAGCACACAGGCACACAAGCACACAGGCACACAGGCACACTCCTCAGTACAGCAGATACAAACACAGACACACTTGCAATCCAACACATACACAATACTGTTTGAGGGTGGGTGACAGTATCACAAAGGAAAACATCACTGCACATGTGTCAGCATGCAAATTATGTGTTGCACAGGAACATGCAGTGCAAGTGTAGACAGCCCTTGTTAATAACAGTATACGTATACTTGATGCTTGTGTGTAGTTGTTCAGTGATTGTCTCCACCCTGGGACACAATGTGTACAAGGCCAGAACAATGTTGTGCTAGTGTTACAAGCTGTGGGTGCATATATTTGCACACACACACACACACACACACACACACACACACACACACACACACACACACACACACACACACACACACACACACAAAACACATGATGGTGCTACACAATAATGGCTATGTGTACTTTTGTGGTCAGTGGAACTGGATGTGGTGTAGTAAAGTGCGCCATGATCAACATGCTTCTTGTGGTCAGTCAACAATAATAATGTGTGCCAGACAGGCAGCTAGCATGCTGTACCTGAAGTGCAGTAACATGACTACATCCACAATTACACAGCCGCTTGTTACATGGGTGTGTAAGGTGGCCAATAGTGAGCATTGCCTAACATGAATGTATTATTTGTTCACGACATGATAGGCCTCTACCCCTCAGGTATATTATGTGTGCTGCATAGATGATAAGTGGGATACTGAAGGTTGGCCATACAGCAGGTGTCATAATTGGACATGTGTAGCAGGCTAAGGAGTAGTGTCTATGCCAAACATGTGTGTGTTGTGTACATGTGTATCAGGTATGCCTATCCAATGTCCAGTATTGTGTTGCCACACATGTGTGTCATGCTCTGTGTATTGCATGTGAGTGAGGCAGCTACTGAGAATAATGGGATATGCATAGTCTCACAGCAAACATGCACACTACACCTCCATATGACATGCACATGTCATTAGCAATAGTATTGTTATTACACACTCACTAGCATGGATTGGCTGCCTTGCTGTCACTCCAGAGGGACCTGCAAAAATATGAGAGTGATTTCCAGTGGCCACAACTGTGCCATTGATACTGTGAGTATGATAATGTACAGTAGTACAACAGTTGGCTTTCACAGGTATACAGATTATACTCAGAATATCAATCTTGCAGAAGAATCGGCAGGTTAACAGCTACACACACAGTACACATCTCACACATGCATAAACTACCAGTACAGAGAACAGTCAACTACAGATATGGCATGTTATCTGCACACTCCATTTCAACATGCTGGGTGGCTCCAGCCTCCATGATGACACATGTTTGTGGATGTTGTTGTTGTTGGCCTGGAGCCACAACACTTAGGAGGTGCTCCTCCACACTGGTGAGGGGGGGTGGATAGGTACCCCACCACCTGTGGCAAGCTGTTGTCTGTGGATATCAGACGCACGCTGCCAGACATGTCTAATTAAATCACTGCAGTGATGGTGTACCTGCTCATATGTCTGGTTATGCATGCCTATGTCATTTACCTGACGGACAAGTTCTTGCAACAGTGCAGACCTCTCATGCTGGTTCTGGCTGGTCCTGGAAAACAGCGCAGAGAAATTCTGCACCAGGCTCCGGTGGATCTCCTGATCCTCTGCTGCTGTATAAGGTGGGTTACTCTGATGCACCATCACCCTGGAAGGAAAAGAAAAATATGTGAGCAAGTCATGTGGCACACTTAATATTCTAATGTACGGATATCACTTAACTGCCATATATAGCATCTGTCTGTCTATCAGGGGATACACATGTTCAATACCACATATCAGTGCTCAGCCCACAACTGTCTGACCATGCCTGCCACACTCCATACAACAAACTAGTATACACCAGCACTCTGATACTGTGTGGGGTTTGTAAGGTGCTACTGTAACATTATTTACCTACTAGCATGTCTGTTTCTCTTATCACATTCATGTAATGCAATTCCACAAGAATCGCCAGTAAAGATACACAGAACAAGCTTTGTGTAATGGCCTTCCTATTTTCCCTTTACATTCACTCATTGTATTTCATGATATATTTCTTTCAGCACCAAGTTCTTGTGTATCTGCTGTGGTTCAGTGGTAATTCATGCAGTCTAGTGTTTTCAAGGTCTGGGGTTCGAGACTGACAGGGGTATTTTATTTTGCTGATGAGCAGACTACAGGCCTTGTCATACAGAGTGACTAATGCACTTTTAAGCAGTTGTAAGCAGGTTTGCACGAGTTTGCGCTACGCTTAACTAAGCGCACACATGCACACACCTGCTGACTACTGCTTAAAAGTGCTTACTCCCGCTAACACCCGCGCTAATTTCTTTTATAGAAAAGAAAATGGGGAAATAGGACAGTGGTGAAAAAGGAGGCACAAAGAGGGTAGGACAGTAGGAAAACAAGCTTGGGATGTGCAAGAAGAATGTATGGAAGGCCCATAGCTGCCCAATTCTTTACCAGCAACAGCTGTGCATATGTTAGAAATTTAGAGTGAGATTTGACACCTTCCACCCCTGAGAGAGGGGTGAGGACAACTAAATATGTTGTACAGCCAATTGTAATTATCAGTTTACATGTCCAGCAGACATGTACGCGAAATGTGCAGCTATGTATGGGGCGTAATTTTTTTATGGGAACAGAGTGCCCTTTTTTTATTTTTTTTTCAGGTGAGAGTGGAATGTGAGGTACAGGAAGTAGGTATATTTGAGGAGGTAGGTTGGGGAGGTTAACAGACAAGACAAACAAGATGCATACAGGGGCAGAGTATGACACATGTGGGGGGTAAACACAATTGACGGGGACGGATGTTTGGATATCTTAAGCCCATGAGCCCACAGATGGCAGCAGTGGAACTGAGATCCTCACCCATGGGCAGTTACCACTGCGCCTTCACAGCCCAGGCCGGAGCTGTGCTGGGGGCTGGATAGGATGGGCAGGCACACCCATGAGTTGCGCCACTCTCGCCTCAAGCTGGCATAGGGGATCAGTCATGGAACGCCTGATCTCACTACGCACCACAGACCGGACCCTATGGAGGGTGAGTGGAGGCTCACCTCCGGCCATGCTTGCAGAGGGGGGACGAGCCCCATCCTCTGCAGCGCTTCCACCCAAAGGTGGTACAGGGCCACCGGAGGAGGAGGTTCCTGCCTGGGCACTGGTGCCAGGTGCACTCGCCAGATGAGGTGGGAGAGGTGGGTCTGCTGGAACCCGCCTTCCCTGTTGTCCTATGTTTAGCAGTTTTATATGGCATTTTGGATTAGTAACAAACAGCACCATTCAAAATTAGTTGTAACAGCATGCATCAGTATTCCCATTAACCAAGCACACATGAATTCCGAACATTGAGCAGCAAGCATAACACATGCATATTTAGAACAACAGTGGACATTCCAACAGCATGCAGGCTTGATTGGTGGCAACAGGTCATCAGGTTTGGATATGTGAACAGGACACATGCATCAAAGTACATGCAGATATGTATAAACCAACAGGACAAATGTCCATGGGAATTAATTGTGAATACACATACCCAGTTTGGTGTGGAATGGCATCATTTGTGAGAATAGGGCAGGGTGGAAAAATATTACATTAACAACTTAAACTACCTATACATATACTGTACATTCCTACTAGATGCAGATATATATCCCCTATATGTATTAGTACAGTTTCCTGTCTGTAACCTTAGGAATGTTGGTGATGGGGATGTCATTGCTACATTAATATACATTCTATTTTTATTCATATATGTTCATATCTGGCTGTATTCAGGTAAAGCATCCTGCTACATTCGATTTATATGGGTCTAGACAACTGTGGATGTTCAGCATTTCATACAACCATACTATCTCCATAATGCAAGGGTACAGCAACATATCCAAATTGTGGGACGGACACAGTCCAGGTTCTGTACTTTATTAAAGACATTTCACTCTTTGGTTGTGGCTGTCTCATTCATTTCATTATGCAGTATACCTTTATTACAGACTTATTACAGCTTTCTTGGTAGCTTCAAACTGTCTTTCTCACACTCTCTCACTTATTTTATATTTACATTTCAGGATGGTACTTAATTCTAGGCTTTATTAACATTTATGACTGGGTTACAACAATCCTTTCCAGCTGACTCACTTATTTCATATGGCAGAATTTACAAGGATGTATTCGACACTTGTCTATCCTTTGTTGATTGATTACACTCATTTTCAGGCTGAAGCAGTTATCTGATATTACAATACAAGTGGAAACTCTATTTGAGACTTGTTTAATCTTTATTACAGGATTGCAATACTCTTTTCCAGGCTGCATCACTTATCTAATCTTACAATACTAGCAGAATCTTTCTTCCAGGCTTATTTGACCTTTATTACTGGGCTACAACACTGAACTCTTTTACAGGCTGTCTCACTTCTATTCTATAACAATACTAGCAGAATAATTACTAACCTGCCTGGTGGCGCAACCTTGCCAGCCTATCAGCATAGGTTTGCCGATTTGGGAATGAACACCTGCAGCTGTAATATAAATGAAGGAATATTGGAACATACCTATCCATACTATAGGCTAGGATAGCATTTCTTACATACTTAATTACATGGATACTTACTCAGTAGTGGGGCGTTGGGCATTTGACGGGCCTCCTGGATCCATCGGTTCAGTTGGTCCTCCTTTCGTCGCTTCAGGTCCGCATGGTGGTGATGGACCTGTTCACCAGTCCTCGGAATGCCTGTGGCACTTGTGAGATCATGTGCCAACCGGTTCCATGCCTCTGCCTTGTACGCTCCCCATTGAACCTGGCCCTGCATGAGTTGGCCTTCATGATGGTGGACTAGGAGCCAAACCATATATTTTGACTCCTCAATGCCCCACCTTTGTGCTCTAAAGCAATTTCCCTCTCCTGCACCTGCCATCCTGACTGCAAATGGGTACCACAATCAGTTATGGTGTGTATTGTCGCCTATGGGGCTTATATATGCCGGTTTTCCCACACTTATCTGTGATTGGCCATTTTGGATATTTCTCTGATTACAGCAAACCTGCTTTGTCATGGTTATCTTTTCATTCATTCCTATATGTATGGTAATACTGTATTTCTATATACAACTGTCATGGCTTAGTGGTTCAGTACTTTGACTATGGTGCACAGTATCCCGGGTTTGATCCTTGCCATTGCTTTTTTATTTTACTATTGTCTAGACAGGCTAGGAGGTGTGTCTGTGTAAAGGCGACTTTGCTACAGCTTGCACAACGTTGCCCGACGGTAAGCTGGTTGGCGCGCTGCGCAGCTCCGCGCAAATGGCTTACGCTGGGTAATGCGTTATTTAGTTATAAGCACTCATATTAAGCTGGGTAAAGCACTGCCCAGCTATGGGCACTCATATTAAGCTTGTTAAAGCAGAGCTCAGCTACGGGCACTCATATTAAGCTTGTTAAAGTGCTGCTCAGCTATGGGCACTCATATTAAGCTTGTTAAAGTGCTGCTAAGCTACGGTCACTCATATTAAGCTTGTTAAAGTGCTGCTAAGCTACGGGCAATTATGATCCTTTTTATATATACATAATATAGGTTTTGTTCATAAATACATGGGCCATTTCATTACATTTTACTTAAATTAAAGTTATATATACCAGGGAATTGTTTTATACTTATTTAAAGAAAAGTGGAATGGAATGTTGTGGGGCTTGAACCACGACTACCTATTCTTTGGGCGACGTTTCTACCGCTACACTAGTGCTACTCTGCTTAATTTGCATATGTAGATCTTATATGCTTTTCAATGTCATATCTGCTAACTGTGGTTGAGCGAAGGGCATACCCGCGCAAACGAGCGCAAATGCGGGCAAACATTTTGGAAATTATAAAAAAAAAAAAAAGGAAACTGCTATTTTTCCATTTTACATATTTTCAGTAGGGTTTAGTCTGTGGGGATGTGTGGTGTTGTGTTCCTTGACATTTCAGCGGACTCGCTCGTGGGTGTTTACTTTCAGGACTCTGACTCTTCTGGGGGCATGTCCCTTTGCTGTACTCAGCAATTGGACACACCCCCTACTTTAGTGTTAGACTTGGGTATGATTCAGCATGCCCTCATGAATATGCATGGAAAGCTGACGTCATACCGTTCAACTGCAGCCTCCGAGTAAGACATATTAAGTCTTACGGAGGTTTCGTGAATCCGGCCCTATATTTTGACATATCCTTTTTTACACATGTATTCTTAAAATGCAGCTTTTGCTACTTTAAGTAGCAGATAGAACATATTTAAAACTTTGTGTAACCACAACATTTCTATATCAAACACAAAGCACAACAAATGGGCATCAAGATATATTTGCAATATTGCTTTTGACTGACCCTGTTTTATTTGCACATAAAACACACATTTTGCCTAGTTTTCATTACATCTGTGTATGAATTGTTTGTACATGCACTACACATGCACAGATATGAGTATGTAACAGAAACACAGAATTAAATATATAGAATTTAATTTTGCTCTGTGTCAAAAATAATTGCTTTGTTTCCTTTTCAGAATTAAAAAATACTGATAACTCCATTTATTTGTGTGTGTGTGTGTGTGTGTGTGTGTGTGTGTGTGTGTGTGTGTGTGTGTGTGTGTGTGTGTGTGTGTTTCTGTATGTGTATGCGTGCGTGTGTGTGTGTGTGTGTGTGTGTGTGTGTGTGTGTGTGTGTGTGTGTGTGTGTATTTCTGTCTGTCTGTGTGCAGTCTGCAAATCAGGGGATACATGACATATTGTTTTCCAAAAGTGTTACTTTGACCTTTCTACTTGTAGACGAAAATTAAGTCATGGTAAAATAAAAGTTTTGATTAAGCCTTCTCCTTTGCAGGCAATTAAGCACATGTGCACATTGGAGAATGTAGAAAAACAAGTCAATCTCATTTTAGGTTATTTGTTTCTTTATTGACTATCCAGTTGCCCTCTGAAAATGACTGCCATTACAGATGATGGTTTCTAGATCAATAGCCATGCAGCTTGGTCTCAGAATGAGAGAGTACTTTGCAACACCATTACCTAAACCTCTTTTAATGAAAGAAACAAAATCTAGGTAGAAAAAAAAGAAATAAAAACTTATTCATTTCCTACCAAACAATGGACTGTTTTGATAATACAAGAATTCGCCATTTGGCAAATTTACATATGTACATTCATACACAAATGCAAAGAAAGACTTCTTAAGCAGTTTTTTACTCGTGTAAATGTTGAAGGAAAATATTGGCCTCTTGTTTGAGGCTTGAACCTAAGACCCCTGCATTGTAGGCTAGCATCACTGCATCTGGACAAGCAACAGCATCGAAGATGGTAGATGTTGAGTTTTTCCTTAAAAGCCCTTTTTTTACTGTCAGATAGGAAACCCCCTAGCATGGTGATTAAGATCAAATTGCACACACACACACACACACACACACACACACACACACACACACACACACACACACACACACATCCAGAGAAAGATTACTATTTAGGCATTTTTTGAAACATAGAAATATGAAAAGAAAATGTCAGCTCTTGTATTGAATTTGACCCCCATATCTGTTGCATTATAGATTGGTGCCACTGACACTCAGCTAAAAAGAATTTTTTATCAAGCTGATATTGATTTTTTTCCCTTCAAAGCTCTGTTTTCATTTGTGCTTTATTACTTAGCAATGTAGTCATGCTGGATGAAACAAGGGACTGATATTTGTAGCAAATTTGTGCAGTATGCTAATCACCTGTCCTGCCATAAGTTTAATTTTATGCATTTGAGCTATGCTGCCTATAATGATTTACTGAACATTACAACATACAGCATATATCCATCAAGCAAGGTTTAAAAGCTGATGGAAGATTTAAGACACCAAAATACACCTGAGCATAACAAGCCATCTGTTCTGCATGTTTTCCTTTTTTTCTTATATCAGCCACTCTGTATAATTATATTGACTTAGAAAGACATGGTTAACTGCTTACATTTGGAATGAAATGTCCACTACTCAAGGTATTTTATTGTTATGCTGTTGATAGCCTGTGAACAAGTAGATGTACAGATAAACTGAAAGTTACATGCAAACTCACCCCAATTAAGCAGCCTGAGCCTATGAGATGCTTATAAGCTTTATCTTTTTGTCCCAAGACTATCAACATTTCCTCTTGGAAAACATGTGATTCTTATCAAGTCATTCCTTGTTTGGCAGTTGGCACAGAAGGTTAAATCAGTAAACTTTAGTTCCTCTGTTATAGGGTTTAATTCCCTCTGCTCTCATTTGTCTATGTGTGACCTTGACAAGGCACTTAACCAGATAGTGCTTGGGGGCAACTGGGAATTTTGGCTAGGCTTCCTCACTAGTCCTCTTGACTGCAAGTATAGTAACTACATATAAACCTAAGTTTCTTAATTGCTCCCAGACTGCCCATAAAAACTGGCAATTGTGGTAACAGGTAAACCCAATAAATTCCATTCTGATTGCTTGTGTATTTATGTATCGTGCAAATGCAGCACAACAGTTATGCAGGTGTATTTGCTCCATATGTTTAGAAACCAGATAAGAAACCACCTAGTATGGTGATTAAGGTCAAATTGCACACACGTACACACACACACACACACACACACACACACACACACACACACACACACACACACACACACACATCTATAGAAAATTCACCTGAGAGATCACTCCAGTGACTTTACTCGACAGAGGCACTGGGAATTAAGGTCGGGTGGCATGATGCCAGGGTAATGCTATGGGCTAGGCTCGTAAAGGCTCCATGGCCATTAGCCTAGTACACACCTATGAACCTATAAACCTATGAACACGCACACACACGCACACGCGCACATCCCCACACACACACACACACACACACACACACACACACACACACACACACACATTATATAAGACACAGATGTTTTCCATGTTACTCACAATGAAAACACTGTGATCTTTGGTCTGATACAGGTTTCTGAAAAGCAAAATAATGCTAATATTCTACTGCTACCAAAGCCAGGAAAATTATATTCTGTTATTTTTAAGTTTTACAAAATCCACAGTTTAATAAACCACTGGCTTGCAAAGTTCTGGTCATTTTCAGGAATACTGGATTTTTTTTCTCTTTTCATACCAGCAGAATCAAAAAAAAAAATAAATGACAAACAGTAGCATTCTTGGTAGGGAGTAACTATGTTTAGCTATTCGGCATTATTTCTATATATATTATTTGAGAATATTTTTTCTCAATCAATGGTATAATCAAAATACATTTATTTCTTGCTGAGAACTAATGACTATCCTAACAGATCTTCTATAATGTGTATAGATCACAGATGAGTACCATTGTTTGGTACATATCATTTATTTGGGTTTATATTAAAATCATGAAGAGCCATTACATCAAACGCCACTTCAGCAACACACACCGAATGCACTAAACCGCAAATGAGCTAGTACCAAACACACACACACACACACACACACACACACACACACACACACACACACACACACACACATTATTTAAAACATAACTTAGTGGGGGGCTTCGCCACCCCCCAACTAAATATACCAACTCCGAGATCGTACTACAATGTGGTAAAGGGCAATGCTACAGCTCAGGCCAAGTGATTTTTTTCCCTGGGAAAAAAATCACTGGCCTGAGCCTTCACTATTGTCAGACTTTGATCTTTATGTGTTGCTGAAGATGCATTCAATATAACACCTCTTCACGATTTTAATACAGACCCCATTTATTTTCCTAAAATTGGAAATGAAGCATATATGACATATATTTATACAACAATATTTTGCCTGTCTATAAATGATGGGCTTTGGATATGTTAACCAGAATGCTAAAGAAAAATCACTTCATGAGATGTCAAACTTCAAGCCAGATGAATGAGTCAAAAAACAACTGTTAAACCAAAAAAACAAAAAAATGCCACCATTTGGAAAATTACCAGACTTTTTTATTGAATAAAACAAATATTAAAAGATAAAATATCAAAAACTTAAAAGACTTCGGGCCGGATTCACGATGGCTTGCACGGAGTCTAAGAGTAGAGTAAGACTCCATGCAGCCAACATGTCCGACAAGCGATCCACGAACAGCCTGTATGGACGTGTAAGAGAGCTCCTAAAATGGCTCTTACATGGACAGGGCTTGGATATGCAAATTACCTCACTTGCAGCCGAAAGGCATGCAAATGAGGTAAATTTGCAATCCAGGAAGCACAAACCTGTCCGTGTAGGAGCCGTGTTAGCTGCAGAAATGTACTCAGTTGACAACTGAGTACCATTCTGCAAATAGCACAACATGGCCACCGAGTAGGGGTTGCTAAGGGGGGAAGCTCAGTGTAAGACATGTAACTAAGCATTAGTATCCTATGTAAATGAGTTAGGATAGTGAATTGTACTTTTACATAGCAAATGAGAACATTTCCTGGAGTGTAGGAGTAGGATAAGGGGAGTAACTGAGTAGGAGATAGGTGACATCACAGGGGGGGTATGTATGAAAGAAGTGAAGCTCATTGGAGCAGAGTGGCATGTGAAAGCTGTCAGTTAGACATCATGGAAAGAGGTGTGCCAACAGGTAGGCAAGGGAAAGCCAAGAAATGGAAGGTGTATGCTGTGGATAACACCAAAGTTTCTTGCTGAGCGTGCATGCGCGCGTGTGCGCACTGGGAAGCCCGAGTCAGATATAGTGCGCACGTGTAAACGTGAGTTCATGCGATTAAGCCGGACTAAGCAAGCAGAAGCCTGTTTAAAGACTTGTAAGCGCGTTTGCACTGGTGTGTGCGCGTTTTAACCCGAATAGGCCAGTTCTACTCTGTGTAAGCATGTGTGCGCGCGTGTTAGCTGCTGGGTGCGTGATTGCACTTGTGTGTGCCCGCCCCCCTTGAGGAAACAGAAAGGAAAAAGGAAGCACAACAAATTGTAGGAAGCTACCAGGGAATACTAGCAGAGCTAGCAGGTGAAAACAATCAGAATCAGGCAATTACACAGGCAGAACACTAGCCCAGCCCAGCACTTAAAACTCTGCAAACAACAGTGCAGTATGTTTCCCTCAAGAGACACTGCAACACTGGAGAAAGCTAGTTGAAGTGAAAACTGAAAAAGCTTCACTCAGACAAAAAATGCTAGGGGCTGCCATAGCTTTTATAAGGTGACATATGCAACATGCTGAGGGTGGTGACAATGCAAATGCTGCTGGACAACCCACAGTGAGGAGACGGAGAAGAGTGTACAGGCCCAGGGTCACCTACCAGGGGTTACATGAGCTGGAGATAGTGGAGCACTATAGAGTGGACAGAGACCTCCTGCAGCAAACTGTTGAGCTGTGCAGGCCACGCCTCACACACAGAACCAACAGAGGGGAACCCATCCCAGTGGAAACCAAGGTATGTGTTGGCCTAAGAATACTAGCAACAGGTACCTTCCAGAGACCAACTGGTGATATGATGGGGATATCACAGGCATCAGCATCCAGGGTACTGCACCAGTGCCTGGATGCCATGTCAGCACATGTCGGTGATCATGTATATTTCCCCAATTCCCGTGAGGTATTGGTCAGCAATATGCGTCTCTTCCAGCAAATAGCGGAATACCCTGAGGTAGTGGGTGCAATAGACTGCACTCATATATGCATCAAAGCGGGGTAGAGCCTACATTAACCGCAAGGGCTTCCACTCCATTAACTGCCAGGTTGTGTGTGATGCCCAGGGCATAATAATGAATGTGTGTGCTGGCTGCCCTGGAAGCTACCATGATTCCCATATCTGGCATCTGGCGCAGCTGTACCAGACATTTGCCAATGGGGACATCCCACATGGTCACCTACTGGGGGATGCTGGCTATGCACTGGAGCCATGGCTTATGACACCCATCAGAAATGCACAGACACCTGAACAGGAACGCCATAATGAGGCACACGCACAAACACGTAATGTAATAGAGCGTGTGTTTGGTCTGCTCAAGTCACGGTTCCAGTGCCTGAACACATCTGGTGGGGCCTTGCAGTACTCACAAACTACATGTACCCAAATTGTCATGGTATGTGCTATGCTACATAATATGATTCTGCAAAAACAGCTGCAGCAGGACCAACATAGGCCCAGCCCAAACAGCCCCCCACCATTACCAAGGCCATCACAGGCAGAGCGTGACTCGGAGGAGGAACAACCTGAGCCTGCTCCAGTAGGCAGAAGGAGGCGTGCCCAGTATGTCTTGGCCTTGGCAAAGAGGCAACACATAGCACATACGCTGGCTCAGTAGGAACCATGGAAATTATACCTCTCTCTGACTCACACATATAGTAAAAGGGATGCCTAAGTTGACACAACCTGCTTCTAAACATGTACAGGGAGTGTAGTATGTGCATCCAACATAGGCAGCCCTGCAGCACCACCTGAGGCATGATTGCTATGTGTTAAGCAATGTAACACCATGTAGTATATGCAAACTTGATGACCCTGAGTAACATCCTACCCTCACCAAGCATGATGCCACAATATGAAGACAAGATGATCAATTACAACAATTGGCTTAAGTATTGTTGTTAGTCAAAGGGGATCCAATGCCTGTCAGCCTGGAGTGACATGCTCAACAAGACACAATGCTCCACTAGGGATAGCTTGCACCTAACACCCCTGGCCTTTTGGATACCGGCAAAGGCTGTTGTCACCCCCATAGTGCCTTGAATAGGTAAGGCTCAAAACACAAACCCACCTCCATAGGTATCACAAGGGATAAGAAACTAGAAGTAATGCTACCCAATGCCAGAAGTCTAAACTGCAAGATGCATGCAGTCCAAACTCTTCTCAGCATGGAGAATGTTGATATCTGTGCAGTAACAGAAACCTGGTTCAAGGCTCCCAAGAGCACCCTAGCACTACCAGGTTACACCTCATGCCATGCTTTACAGCCCCAAAACATGTAACAAACTACAAAAGGAGGGTGAGTATCAATAATTGTCAAGGATACCCACACCCCCAGGTTGGTGCCACAGCATGAAGCAGCACAGACTATCCACGTGCAAGTAACAGTGGCTAAAACTGTCTCCCAGTTTGTAGCCTGCTACAGACCACCCTCCTAAACCCAGGAACCCCACTTGGTCTACTTGAGAACACATGAAAATATGAAGGTCTCGCCAAACAACATTATATTGGGCGACTGCAACTACCCAAACATAGACTGGGAGCATTAATCTAGCTCCAACACCCTAGGCCAAAGGTTCCTAGAATTCATAAACCGAAATGCTATGGAACAACTTGTTACCACTCCCACAAGAGGGGTAAACATACTGGACCTGATAATCACCAACATGGGGACTCTATGCCCAAGACCGGAAATGTATCTCTCACTGGTAAGATCAGACCATAGAGTAATCTCACTGGATATTCACATCCCGACCCCAGTCTTTGGACAGAAAACCACAGTGAAAAACATGTGCAAAGCAAATTTTGCACTCCTCCAAACTGAGGTGGAATCTATTAAAAACCCTTGTGCCTGTGGAAAATATGGCCCAGACCTCAGAACCCTTTATAAATGCATTCTATGAACACCTTCAGGAATGCATGGATTATGCAATCCCAAATAAAACCAAGACCCAATCCTCCAAAGGCAGGCATCCTGTCTGGTGGACCCCAGCTATTAACAAACCATGCAAGAGAAGGAGGAAGATACTACATGATAGAGCAAAACCCAAAAAGGAAGGCATCTCTGATCAGTATTATGACAAAAAACTATGGCCACACATAAAATCCTCTAAGGCCAGCTACAAGATAAAAATTGTACAGGACACTAAGGATAATCACAAGGCTTTCTTTACTGATGGTAGGAACCTGGGTGGGAATTCCCAGATATGCTCAGAATTAGTCCAAAATGACAAACAATACACCAAACCCACAGACATTGCCAACATCTGACCTGACAGGTTCAGTGCAAACCCCCCCCCCCCACCAAAAGGCCAAATATCTATCCCAGCAGAGTGCTGGCCCCCTGATATCGCAGATGCTCAGGTAACAGCCAGCATCTCCAAAGCAAAACACACAGCATCAATGGGACCAGATGGTGTCCCAGGCTGCGTCCAACATGAACTCCAAGAAGAATTGAACACCAAATAAAACTACTGCTCAATCTCAGCCTTACCACAGGATATGTACCCAAAGAGCAGTGTACAGCAACAGTGGTCCCTCTCCACAAAGGTGGTGCCTGAATGGACACTGCAAACTATCACCCCAGAATCCTCCTGACTAGCTTGGTCTGCAAAGCTATGGAAAGGATCATCATGGACCTCAGAAATAAAGATATTGGGGACCTACAGACACTGGACCCTACCCAGTGTGGCTTTCTTAAGGGGAGATCCTGCCCCTTAAACCTGGCTGAGTGATTTGAAATAGTCACCAAGGCCATTGATGAGGGGAAGGTGGTCCACGCAGTCTACCTGGACCTTGCAAAAGCCTTCCATACAATACCCCACTTGGTCATTATAGATAAGCTCACCAGCTTAAATATAAACCCCTATGTCACTAGATGGGTTGCAAACCGGCTCAAGGACAGAACCGACATGGTCAGAAATTCTGGAGCCATGTCAGACTCCAAACCAGCTACAACTGGCATCCCACAAGGCTCGGTCCTGGGACCTCCCTTGTTTGGTATATATTTCTTGGAGGTACAGGCCGACATGGAAGGACTGTGTCTGAACAAGTTTGCAGATGACTACAAACTGGGTGCCATATCTGACCCTCCAGCTGACACAAGCATCCTACAAAAGGGCCTCATAGAAACAGACAACTGGTGCCAGAGCCATGTCATCAAGCTAAACACAAAAAAGTGTATAGTCATCCCCTTTGGCAAAAAGTAAGTGCCCACCAATTACCACATAGGTGGTAACCCATTAAGTACAGAAGAAGTAATAAGAGACCTGGGGACACAAGTTGATAGAAATCTCGCATTTGACAACCACGTGGCCATAGTAGTCAGAAAAACATTTCATATACTCACCTAATCATGAAGGTATTCACATCTAGATCATGAGAGGTCAATGTGCCTCTTCAGTCATCCTTCATCAGGCTCACAATTGATTACAATGCCCCTTGTGGAATGTACCTTAGCAGACACCTCCAGCAACTGGAAAGACCCCAAAAGTACCTCACCAGGAGGATCAAAGGGCTCTAACAGATGCCATGTGCTGCCTGATTAAACAAACTGCAGCCCCACACAGTGGCATACTGCCTGCCCAGAGGTGATCTGTGCCTGATGTATAAAGCCATGTCCAACCTGGAATCAATGCACATGCTGCACCTTGTAAAATCTGAATCCTATTGAGCTATGCACATGAGAGACCTGAACCCTCAGCATTGAAATAAATAGGACCTGCTGGAGTGATAGATCCATAACCCAGAAGCTCCCTCCACTCTTGAGTAAACTCCCATTCCAGGTTAGCCAGAGAGTCCCTCATTGACTCTCTTCAAGAGGAATATTGATGAGTGGATGGGAGATTGTAGGTTTACCCTGGGTATCACTTTTATTTCACAGTTAGACAGAGGCACAGTACACTAACCTTGAAAAATGTCATGGCAAACTCCAGTTAAAATGTGTGTTGAAGGATAAACACTCTCTGACTAGGATTAGAAATTCCCTAGGGCACATAGCCTAGTGTTTGTCAATGTCCACCCAAGTTGCGGAATACACTAGTAATGTTGGACAAGTCTGGTTTAAGTAGGCCATAGCTGAACAAAATGCAACATGGTCATATTTTCCCAACTGGCCCTTAACCAGTCTGGTGTGCTCAGTATGAATATTTAAAGCAGTGATGGGACTCAAACCCAGGATACTGTGCAACAGAGTGAAAGGACTGAACCACTACACTATGACAATATTACAGTGTTTGGTCAGTATGAAAGAATGTTGACAAGTGTATGCAAACTATCCCATGGAAACCCTGCAGGCACAGCATAATCCCTGTTAGAGTCAGACACAAAGCAGTTGGGCAGTAAGAACACAACATGACTTCCAACACACACCATAAATGTCAAATATTGTTCAAGTTCATACACAACCACAAATGTAGTGGACCTCAGATCCCAACATATGGAAAGGTCACACTGGGCATGCTCACACACTTAGATACATGAGACATATGTCAGGCAACAAACCATGGAAAGCCTGAATTGGGCATGCTCACACACTTAGGCCATGTCTCAGTATAGCAGTCAGGCACACAGATCTGGCATTTGTATGTTTTAAGCCAGGAACCTACCACAATACAGCAATCTGTCCAGTGCACACAGTTAAATGACAACAGAGACACAAGTAATATACTGGAACCCTGTCATGATCAAACATCTTCCACAGATACACAAGTTGTTCATAGAAACAGGGAAAGCTATGGCAATAAAGACCTGCAAACAGTTTATCAGCAACAAATATTGTGCATCCCAAACATAAACATATGGGTGCAGAGGTCGATACTAGGCTGTTTGCCCTAGGGAATACATAAGCCTAGCCAGAGTGTATTTGGCGCCTGCCTCCTGAGTACAGTAGCCTACTGTGCCTCTGTAAAGTAGGTCACAGAAGACACCGTTTAAGGCTAGTTTGCTGTGCCTCCGTCAAACAGGGACACAGTGGAGATCCCAGGGGTTGAATTTGCAACGTCACATCCATGTGGCTGGAGTTTGCTGGAAGAGGGTTGGTTAGGGGCTATGTCTAACATTAATTGGGATTCAATTCCAGACTGAGGGGAGCCTTATCTTTAGTGTCTGGGCAATTTCACTGTCAAAACTTGCAAGTGATGATTTTGAGGGATTAAAGTGTCTTGCCAATACTGTTCAGAGATGTCCTCCTTCTGTGAGATATTGCTCTGTTATGTATTAGCTCCCTCCTTCTGTTGTACAGCTTATATATGGCTGGTGTCAACCAGACAGGTCTCCTGTTGTGGAGGAGTCTTGGTTTTATTTTGGGATGGCATGATCAATGCAAACCTGCAGGTGCTCAAAGAATGCATTTGTAAAAGATCCTGCAGATTGGGCTGTATAATCCTCCAGCATGGGGCCTTTAAAGTATTCCTCACCAGTCTTCACAAGTGCAAAGTCTTCTTTTGAGAAATACTTTGTATGCAGTGATGTCCTTGCCTGGGGGTGGGGATGGGATATGGACGTCCAGGGAAAGTTGGTTATGGTCAGATCTTAACAATGGTGGTCTACCTCTGGTGTAATGATCAGGTCCAATATGTATTCCCCCTTGTGGCTGTGGTGACTGGTTCTGCCATAGCACATGGATTCACAAATTGTAGTGGCTGTAGGGTGATGTTGTTGAGGCCTGAGTAGTTCCCCCAGTCAATATTTCTGTACCTGAATTTAACCACTGTAATGGCGTATGTGAACACCTTCATATACTACACTGTTCACAGGGAAGCCAAGTGTGGTTCCTGGATATGGGGGGGGGGTTCTGAAAGACACACAAAAACAAAACGCAGTTTTGCACAATGGTAGTGTATATGTATGGCCTGTCATGCTTAGTGCAATGGTAACAACCCAGAGGTGTGTGTATCTGTGATGTATATGGATACACCCCCTAGTTGTGTTGTGAGTTACAAGTCCTGTGGTGAAGAAGCATGGCATAAAACAAAAACTGGCATTGCCGATGTGCATATGTGACTCTGAACCAGGCGTCTGTTACTGCATATATATTGTTATCCCCCATACTGAGGGATAGTAATAGATGTACATACCGCTTTGTAAAAACTGATGTCAGCACCATATAAATACAGCAGAAGAAGGAAAGCCACTCACAAATGCGAATAGCGCACTGTGCTGATGTGTCTCTCTCAAGTGTCATAACATAGTTAGGTAGGGGTTTGAATCGTGTTCATGTGTGAAATTCTCTTTGAAAGAAATGGCCCTTTTAACAACTGGAATAACACACTACATGATGGTCATTCCTGTTTGTAAAGACTGATGATGTCAGCACCCTATAAATACAGCAGGAGAAGGAAAACCACCCAGTAATGTGAATATCGTGATGTGCTAATGCATCTCTTTCAAGTGTCGTAACATAGTTAGTTAGGGGTTTGAATCGTGTTCATGTGTGCAATTCTCTTTGAAAGTAATGGCCCTTTTAACAACTGGAATAACACACTACATGATGTTCATTCCTCTTTGTAAAGACTGATGATCTCAGCACCCTATAAATACAGCAGGAGAAGGAAAACCACCCAGTAATGTGAATATTGTGATGTGCTAATGCATCTCTCTCAAGTGTCATAACATAGTTATGTAGGGGTTTCAATCATGTTCATGTGTGCATTTCTCCTTGAAAGAAGTGGCTCTTTTAACAACTGGAATAACACACCACATGATGTTCATTCCTCTTTGTAAAGACTGATGATGTCAGCACCCTATAAATACAGCCGGAGAAGGAAAACCACCCAGTAATGGGAATATCGCGATGTGCTAATGCATCTCTCTCAAGTGTCAAAATATAGTTAGGTAGGGGTTTGAATTGTGTGCATGTGTGCAATTCTCTTTGAAAGAAATGGCCCATTTGACAACTGGAAAAACAAACTACATGATGTTCATTCCTCTTTGTAAAGACTGATGATGTCATCACCCTATAAATACAACAGAAGAAGGAAAACCACCCAGTAATGTGAATATCGTGATGTGCTAATGCATCTCTCTCAAGTGTCATAACAAAGTTAGGTAGGGGTTTGAATCGTGTTCATGTGTGCATTTCTCTTTGAAAGAAATGGCCCATTTCACAATTGGAAAAACAAACTACATGATGTTCATTCCTCTTTGTAAAGACTGATGATGTCAGCACCCTATAAATACAGCAGGAGAAGGAAAACTACCCAGTAAAGTGAATATCACGATGTGCTAATGCATCTCTCTCAAGTGTCATAACATAGTTAGGTAGGGGTTTGAATCGTGTGCATGTGTGCAATTCTCTTTGAAAGAAATGGCCCTTTTGACAACTGGAATAACACACTACATGATGTTCGTTCCTCTTTGTAAAGACTGATGATGTCAGCACCCTATAAATACAGCAGGAGAAGGAAAACCACCCAGTAATGTGAATATTGCGATGTGCTAATGCATCTCTCTCAAGTGTCATAACATAGTTAGGTAGGGGTTTGAATCGTGTGCATGTATGCAATTCTCTTTGAAAGAAATGGCCCTTTTGACAACTGGAATAACACACTACATGATGCTCATTCCTCTTTGTAAAGACTGATGATGTCAGCACCCAATAAATACAGCAGGAGAAGGAAAACCGCCCAGTAATGTGAATATCGCGATGTGCTAATGCATCTCTCTCAAGTGTCATAACATAGTTAGGTAGGGGGTTGAATCTTGTGCATGTGTGCAATTCTATTTGAAAGAAATGGCCCTTTTGACAACTGGAATAACACACTACATGATGTTCATTCCTGTTTGTAAAGACTGATGATGTCAGCACCCTATAAATACAGCAGGAGAAGGAAAACCACCCAGTAATGTGAATATTGCGATGTACTAATGCATCTCTCTCAAGTGTCATAACATAGTTAGGTAGGGGTTTGAATCGTGTTCATGTGTGCATTTCTCTTTGAAAGAAATGGCCCATTTCACAATTGGAAAAACAAACTACATGATGTTCATTCCTCTTTGTAAAGACTGATGATGTCAGCACCCTATAAATACAGCAGGAGAAGGAAAACTACCCAGTAATGTGAATATCGCGATGTGCTAATGCATCTCTCTCAAGTGTCATAACATAGTTAGGTAGGGGCTTGAATCTTGTGCATGTGTGCAATTCTCTTTGAAAGAAATGGCCCTTTTGACAACTGGAATAACACACTACATGATGTTCATTCCTCTTTGTAAAGACTGATGATGTCAGCACCCTATGAATAGAGCTGGAGAAGGAAAACCACCCAGTAATGTGAATATCACGATGTGCTAATGCATCTCACTCAAGTGTCATAACATTGTTAGGTAGGGGTTTGAATTGTTTGCATGTGTGCAATTCTCTTTGAAAGAAATGGCCCTTTTAACAACTGGAATAACACACTACATGTTGTTCATTCCTCTTTGTAAAGACTGATGATGTCTGCACCCTATAAATACAGCAGGAGAAGGAAAACCACCCAGTAATGTGAATATCGCGATGTGCTAATGCATCTCTCTCAAGTGTCATAACATAGTTAGGTAGGGGTTTGAATTGTGTGCATGTGTGCAATTCTCCTTGAATGAAATGGGCCTTTTGACAACTGGAATAACACACTACATGATGTTCATTCCTCTTTGTAAAGACTGATGATGTCAGCACCCTATAAATACAGTAGGAGAAGGAAAACTACCCAGTAATTTGAATATCGCGATGTGCTAATGCATCTCTCTCAAATGTCATAACATAATTAGGTAGGGTTTTGAATTGTGTGCATGTGTGAAATTCTCTTTGAACGAAATTGCCCTTTTGACAACTGGAATAACACACTACATGATGTTCTTTCCTCTTTGTAAAGACTGATGATGTCAGCACCCTATAAATACAGCAGGAAAAGGAAAACCACCCAGTAAAGTGAATACCGCGATGTGCTAATGCATCTCTCTCAAGTGTCATAATGTAGTTAGGTAGGGGATTGAATCGTGTGCATGTGTGCAATTCTGCTTGAAAGAAATGGCCCTTTTGACAAATGGAATAACACACTACATGATGTTCATTCCTCTGTGTAAAGACTGATGATGTCAGCACTCTTTAAATACAGCAGGAGAAGGAAAACCACCCAGTAATATGAATATCGTGATGTGCTAATGCATCTCTCTCAAGTGTCATAACATATTTAGGTAGGGGTTTGAATCGTGTGCATGGGTGCAATTCTCTTGGAAAGAAATGGCCCTTTTGACAACTAGAATAACACACTAAATGATGTTCATTCCTCTTTGTAATGACTGATGATGTCAGCACCCTATAAATACAGCAGGAGAAGGAAAACCACCCAGTAATGTGAAAATCGCAATGTGCTAATGCATCTCTCTCAAGTGTAATAACATAGTTAGGTAGAGGTTTGAATCTTATGCATGTGTGCAATTCTCTTTGAAAGAAATGGCCCTTTTGACAACTGGAATAACACACTACATGATGTTCATTCCTCTTTGTAAAGACTGATGATGTCAGCACCCTATAAATACAGCAGGAGAAGGAAAAGCACACAGTAATGTGAATATCACGATGTGCTAATGCATCTCTCTCAAGTGTCATAACATAGTTAGGTAGGGGGTTTGAATCGTGTGCATGTGTGCAATTCTCTTTGAAAGAAATGGCCCTTTTCACAACTGGAATAACACACTACATGATGTTCATTCCTCTTTGTAAAGACTGATGATGTCAGCACCCTATAAATAAAGCAGGAGAAGGAAAACCACCCAGTAATGTGAATATCGCGATGTGCTAATGCATCTCTCTCAAGTGTCATAACATAGTTAGGTAGGGGTTTGAATTGTGTGCATTTTTGCAATTCTATTTGAAAGAAATGGCCCTTTTGACAACTGGAATAACACACTACATGATGTTCATTCCTGTTTGTAAAGACTGATGATGTCAGCACCCTATAAATACAGCAGGAGAAGGAAAACCACCCAGTAATGTGAATATCGCGATGTGCTAATGCATCTCTCTCAAGTGTCATAACATAGTTAGGTAGGGGTTTGAATCGTGTTCATGTGTGTATTTCTCTTTGATAGAAATGGCCCATTTCACAAATGGAAAAACAAACTACATGATGTTCATTCCTCTTTGTAAAGACTGATGATGTCAGCATCCTATAAATACAGCAGGAGAAGGAAAACTACCCAGTAATGTGAATATCGCGATGTGCTAATGCATCTCTCTCAAGTGTCATAACATAGTTAGGTAGGGGTTTGAATCGTGTGCATGTGTGCAATTCTCTTTGAAAGAAATGGCCCTTTTGACAACTGGAATAACACACTACATGATGTTCGTTCCTCTTTTAAAGACTGATGATGTCAGCACCCTATAAATACAGCAGGAGGAGGAAAACCACCCAGTACTGTGAATATTGCGATGTGCTAATTCATCTCTCTCAAGTGTCATAACATAGTTAGGTAGGGGTTTGAATCGTGTGCATGTATGCAATTCTCTTTGAAAGAAATGGCCCTTTTGACAACTGGAATAACACACTACATGATGCTCATTCCTCTTTGTAAAGACTGATGATGTCAGCACCCTATAAATACAGCAGGAGAAGGAAAACCACCCAGTAATGTGAATATCGTGATGTGCTAATGCATCAATCTCAAGTGTCATGACATATTTAGGTAGGGGTTTGAATCGTGTGCATGGGTGCAATTCTCTTGGAAAGAAATGGCCCTTTTGACAACTAGAATAACACACTAAATGATGTTCATTCCTCTTTGTAAAGACTGATGATGTCAGCACCCTATAAATACAGCAGGAGAAGGAAAACCACCCAGTAATGTGAAAATCGCAATGTGCTAATGCATCTCTCTCAAGTGTCATAACATAGTTAGGTAGAGGTTTGAATCTTATGCATGTGTGCAATTGTCTTTGAAAGAAATGGCCCTTTTGACAACTGGAATAACACACTACATGATGTTCATTCCTCTTTGTAAAGACTGATGATGTCAGCACCCTATAAATAAAGCAGGAGAAGGAAAAGCACACAGTAATGTGAATATCACGATGTGCTAATGCATCTCTATCAAGTGTCATAACATAGTTAGGTAGGGGGGTTGAATCGTGTGCATGTGTGCAATTCTCTTTGAAAGAAATGGCCCTTTTGACAACTGGAATAACACACTACATGATGTTCATTCCTCTTTGTAAAGACTGATGATGTCAGCACCCTATAAATAAAGCAGGAGAAGGAAAACCACCCAGTAATGTGAATATCGCGATGTGCTAATGCATCTCTCTCAAGTGTCATAACATAGTTAGGTAGGGGTTTGAATTGTGTGCATTTTTGCAATTCTATTTGAAAGAAATGGCCCTTTTGACAACTGGAATAACACACTACATGATGTTCATTCCTGTTTGTAAAGACTGATGATGTCAGCACCCTATAAATACAGCAGGAGAAGGAAAACCACCCAGTAATGTGAATATCGTGATGTGCTAATGCATCTCTCTCAAGTGTCATAACATAGTTAGGTAGGGGTTTGAATCGTGTTCATGTGTGCATTTCTCTTTGATAGAAATGGCCCATTTCACAATTGGAAAAACAAACTACATGATGTTCATTCCTCTTTGTAAAGACTGATGATGTCAGCACCCTATAAATACAGCAGGAGAAGGAAAACTACCCAGTAATGTGAATATCGCGATGTGCTAATGCATCTCTCTCAAGTGTCATAACATAGTTAGGTAGGGGTTTGAATCGTGTGCATGTGTGCAATTCTCTTTGAAAGAAATGGCCCTTTTGACAACTGGAATAACACACTACATGATGTTTGTTCCTCTTTGTAAAGACTGATGATGTCAGCACCCTATAAATACAGCAGGAGGAGGAAAACCACCCAGTACTGTGAATATTGCGATGTGCTAATTCATCTCTCTCAAGTGTCATAACATAGTTAGGTAGGGGTTTGAATCTTGTGCATGTGTGCAATTCTCTTTGAAAGAAATGGCCCTTTTGACAACTGAAATAACACACTACATGATGTTCATTCCTCTTTGTAAAGACTGATGATGTCAGCACCCTATAAATACAGCAGGAGAAGGAAAAGCACACAGTAATGTGAATATCACGATGTGCTAATGCATCTCTCTCAAGTGTCATAACATAGTTAGGTAGGGGGTTTGAATCGTGTGCATGTGTGCAATTCTCTTTGAAAGAAATGGCCCTTTTGACAACTGGAATAACACACTACATGATGTTCATTCCTCTTTGTAAAGACTGATGATGTCAGCACCCTATAAATACAGCAGGAGAAGGAAAAGCACACAGTAATGTGAATATCACGATGTGCTAATGCATCTCTCTCAAGTGTCATAACATAGTTAGGTAGGGGGTTTGAATCGTGTGCATGTGTGCAATTCTCTTTGAAAGAAATGGCCCTTTTGACAACTGGAATAACACACTACATGATGTTCATTCCTCTTTGTAAAGACTGATGATGTCAGCACCCTATAAATAAAGCAGGAGAAGGAAAACCACCCAGTAATGTGAATACCGCGATGTGCTAATGCTTCTCTCTCAAGTGTCATAACATAGTTAGGTAGGGGTTTGAATTGTGCGCATTTTTGCAATTCTATTTGAAAGAAATGGCCCTTTTGACAACTGGAATAACACACTACATGTTGTTCATTCCTCTTTGTAAAGACTGATGATGTCAGCACCCTATAAATACAGCAGGAGAAGGAAAACCACCTAGTAATGTGAATATCGCGTTGTGCTAATGCATCTCTCTCAAGTGTCATAACATAGTTAGGTAGGGCAATTGTGTGCATGTGTGCAATTCTCCTTGAATGAAATGGGCCTTTTGACAACTGGAATAACACACTACATGATGTTCATTCCTCTTTGTAAAGACTGATGATGTCAGCACCCTATAAATACAGTAGGAGAAGGAAAACCACCCAGTAATTTGAATATCGCGATGTGCTAATGCATCTCTCTCAAGTGTCATAACATAATTAGGTAGGGTTTTGAATTGTGTGCATGTGTGAAATTCTCTTTGAACGAAATTGCCCTTTTGACAACTGGAATAACACACTACATGATGTTCTTTCTCTTTGTAAAGACTGATGATGTCAGCACCCTATAAATACAGCAGGAGAAGGAAAACCACCCAGTAATGTGAATACCGCGATGTGCTAATGCATCTCTCTCAAGTGTCATAACGTAGTTAAGTAGGGGATTGAATCGTGTGCATGTGTGCAATTCTGCTTGGAAGAAATGGCCCTTTTGACAACTGGAATAACACACTACATGATGTTCATTCCTCTGTGTAAAGACTGATGATGTCAGCACCCTTTAAATACAGCAGGAGAAGGAAAACCACCCAGTAATATGAATATCGTGATGTGCTAATGCATCTCTCTCAAGTGTCATAACATATTTAGGTAGGGGTTTGAATCGTGTGCATGGGTGCAATTCTCTCGGAAAGAAATGGCCCTTTTGACAACTGGAATAACACACTACATGATGTTCATTCCTCTTTGTAAAGACTGATGATGTCAGCACCCTATAAATACAGCAGGAGAAGGAAAACCACCCAGTAATGTGAATATCGCAATGTGCTAATGCATCTCTCTCAAGTGTCATAACATAGTTAGGTAGGGGTTTGAATCTTGTGCATGTGTGCAATTCTCTTTGAAAGAAATGGCCCTTTTGACAACTGGAATAACACACTACATGATGTTCATTCCTCTTTGTAAAGACTGATGATGTCAGCACCCTATAAATACAGCAGGAGAAGGAAAAGCACACAGTAATGTGAATATCACGATGTGCTAATGCATCTCTCTCAAGTGTCATAACATAGTTAGGTAGGGGGTTTGAATCGTGTGCATGTGTGCAATTCTCTTTGAAAGAAATGGCCCTTTTGACAACTGGAATAACACACTACATGATGTTCATTCCTCTTTGTAAAGACTGATGATGTCAGCACCCTATAAATACAGCAGGAGAAGGAAAACCACCCAGTAATGTGAATATTCCAATGTGCTAATGCATCTCTCTCAAGTGTCATAACATAGTTAGGTAGGGGTTTGAATTGTGTGCATGTGTGCAATTCTCTTTGAAAGAAATGGCCCTTTTGACAACTGGAATAACACACTACATGATGTTCATTCCTCTTTGTAAAGACTGATGATGTCAGCACCCTATAAATACAGCAGGAGAAGGAAAACCACCCAGTAATGTGAATAGCGATGTGCTAATGCATCTCTCAAGTGTCATAACATAGTTAGGTAGGGGTTTGAATCGTGTGCATGTGTGCAATTCTCTTTGAAAGAAATGGCCCTTTTGACAACTGGAATAACACACTACATGATGTTCATTCCTCTTTGTAAAGACTGATGATGTCAGCACCCTATAAATACAGCAGGAGAAGAAAAACCACCCAGTAATGTGAATATCGCGATGTGCTAATGCATCTCTCTCAAGTGTCATAACATAGTTAGGTAGGGGTTTGAATCGTGTGCATGTGTGCAATTCTCTTTGAAAGAAATGGCCCTTTTGACAACTGGAATAACACACTACATGATGTTCATTCCTCTTTGTAAAGACTGATGATGTCAGCACCCTATAAATACAGCAGGAGAAGGAAAACCACCCAGTAATGTGAATATCGCGATGTGCTAATGCATCTCTCTCAAGTGTCATAACATAGTTAGGTAGGGGTTTGAATTGTGTGCATGTGTGCAATTCTCTTTGAAAGAAATGGCCCTTTTGACAACTGGAATAACACACTACATGATGTTCATTCCTCTTTGTAAAGACTGATGATGTCAGCACCCTATAAATACAGCAGGAGAAGGAAAACCACCCAGTAATGTGAATAGCGATGTGCTAATGCATCTCTCTCAAGTGTCATAACATAGTTAGGTAGGGGTTTGAATCGTGTTCATGTGTGCAATTCTCTTTGAAAGAAATGGCCCTTTGACAACTGGAATAACACACTACATGATGTTCATTCCTCTTTGTAAAGACTGATGATGTCAGCACCCTATAAATACAGCAGGAGAAGGAAAACCACCCAGTAATGTGAATATCGCGATGTGCTAATGCATCTCTCTCAAGTGTCATAACATAGTTAGGTAGGGGTTTGAATCGTGTGCATGTGTGCAATTCTCTTTGAAAGAAATGGCCCTTTTGACAACTGGAATAACACACTACATGATGTACATTCCTCTTTGTAAAGACTGATGATGTCAGCACCCTATAAATACAGCAGGAGAAGGAAAACCACCCAGTAATGTGAATACCGCGATGTGCTAATGCATCTCTCTCAAGTGTCATAACATAGTTAGGTAGGGGTTTGAATCTTGTGCATGTGTGCAATTCTCTTTGAAAGAAATGGCCCTTTTGACAACTGGAATAACACACTACATGATGTTCATTCCTCTTTGTAAAGACTGATGATGTCAGCACCCTATAAATACAGCAGGAGAAGGAAAAACCACAGTAATGTGAATATCACGATGTGCTAATGCATCTCTCTCAAGTGTCATAACATAGTTAGGTAGGGGGTTTGAATCGTGTGCATGTGTGCAATTCTCTTTGAAAGAAATGGCCCTTTTGACAACTGGAATAACACACTACATGATGTTCATTCCTCTTTGTAAAGACTGATGATGTCAGCACCCTATAAATAAAGCAGGAGAAGGAAAACCACCCAGTAATGTGAATATTCCAATGTGCTA
Organism: Protopterus annectens; assembly: GCF_019279795.1. Classification (NCBI taxonomy): domain Eukaryota; kingdom Metazoa; phylum Chordata; order Ceratodontiformes; family Protopteridae; genus Protopterus; species Protopterus annectens. Next base: position 1,718,428,165 of record NC_056741.1, on the reverse strand, counting down.
ATGCATCTCTCTCAAGTGTCATAACATAGTTAGGTAGGGGTTTGAATTGTGTGCATGTGTGCAATTCTCTTTGAAAGAAATGGCCCTTTTGACAACTGGAATAACACACTACATGATGTTCATTCCTCTTTGTAAAGACTGATGATGTCAGCACCCTATAAATACAGCAGGAGAAGGAAAACCACCCAGTAATGTGAATATCGCGATGTGCTAATGCATCTCTCTCAAGTGTCATAACATAGTTAGGTAGGGGTTTGAATCGTGTTCATGTGTGCAATTCTCTTTGAAAGAAATGTCCCTTTTGACAACTGGAATAACACACTACATGATGTACATTCCTCTTTGTAAAGACTGATGATGTCAGCACCCTATAAATACAGTAGGAGAAGGAAAACCACCCAGTAATTTGAATATCGCGATGTTCTAATGCATCTCTCAAGTGTCATAACATAATTAGGTAGGGTTTGAATCGTGTGCATGTGTGCAATTCTCTTTGAAAGAAATGTCCCTTTTGACAACTGGAATAACACACTACATGATGTACATTCCTCTTTGTAAAGACTGATGATGTCAGCACCCTATAAATACAGCAGGAGAAGGAAAACCACCCAGTAATGTGAATACCGCTGTGCTAATGCATCTCTCTCAAGTGTCATAACATAGTTAGGTAGGGGTTTGAATCGTGTGCATGTGTGCAATTCTCTTTGAAAGAAATGGCCCTTTTGACAACTGGAATAACACACTACATGATGTTCATTCCTCTTTGTAAAGACTGATGATGTCAGCACCCTATAAATACAGCAGGAGAAGGAAAACCACCCAGTAATGTGAATAGCGATGTGCTAATGCATCTCTCAAGTGTCATAACATATTTAGGTAGGGGTTTGAATCGGTGTGCATGTGTGCAATTCTCTTGAAAGAAATGGCCCTTTTGACAACTGGAATAACACACTACATGATGTACATTCCTCTTTGTAAAGACTGATGATGTCAGCACCCTATAAATACAGCAGGAGAAGGAAAACCACCCAGTAATGTGAATATCGCAATGTGCTAATGCATCTCTCTCAAGTGTCATAACATAGTTAGGTAGAGGTTTGAATCATGTTCATGTGTGCAATTCTCTTTGAAAGAAATGGCCCTTTTGACAACTGGAATAACACACTACATGATGTACATTCCTCTTTCTAAAGACTGATGATGTCAGCACCCTATAAAGTACAGCAGGAGAAGAAAAACCACTCAGTAATGTGAATATCGCGATGTGCTAATGCATCTCTCTCAAGTGTCATAACATAGTTAGGTAGGGGTTTGAATCGTGTTCATGTGTGCAATTCTCTTTGAAAGAAATGGCCCTTTTGACAACTGGAATAACACACTACATGATGTTCATTCCTCTTTGTAAAGACTGATGATGTCAGCACCCTATAAATACAGCAGGAGAAGGAAAACCCAGTAATGTGAATATCACGATGTGCTAATGCATCTCTCTCAAGTGTCATAACATAGTTAGGTAGGGGGTTTGAATCGTGTGCATGTGTGCAATTCTCTTTGAAAGAAATGGCCCTTTTGACAACTGGAATAACACACTACATGATGTACATTCCTCTTTGTAAAGACTGATGATGTCAGCACCCTATAAATACAGCATGAGAAGGAAAACCACCCAGTAATGTGAATAGCGCGATGTGCTAATGCTGTCATAACATAGTTAGGTAGGGGTTTGAATGGTGTGCATGTGTGCAATTCTCTTTGAAAGAAATGTCCCTTTTGACAACTGGAATAACACACTACATGATGTACATTCCTCTTTGTAAAGACTGATGATGTCAGCACCCTATAAATACAGCAGGAGAAGGAAAACCACCCAGTAATGTGAATATCGCGATGTGCTAATGCATCTCTCTCAAGTGTCATAACATAGTTAGGTAGGGGTTTGAATTGTGTGCATGTGTGCAATTCTCTTTGAAAGAAATGGCCCTTTTGACAACTGGAATAACACACTACATGATGTACATTCCTCTTTGTAAAGACTGATGATGTCAGCACCCTATAAATACAGCAGGAGAAGGAAAACCACCCAGTAATGTGAATATCGCGATGTGCTAATGCATCTCTCTCAAGTGTCATAACATAGTTAGGTAGGGTTTGAATTGTGTGCATGTGTGCAATTCTCTTTGAAAGAAATGTCCCTTTTGACAACTGGAATAACACACTACATGATGTACATTCTTCTTTGTAAAGACTGATGATGTCAGCACCCTATAAATACAGCAGGAGAAGAAAAAACACCCAGTAATGTGAATAGCGATGTGCTAATGCATCTCTCTCAAGTGTCATAACATAGTTAGGTAGGGGTTTGAATCGTGTGCATGTGTGCAATTCTCTTTGAAAGAAATGGCCCTTTTGACAACTGGAATAACACACTACATGATGTACATTCCTCTTTGTAAAGACTGATGATGTCAGCACCCTATAAGTACAGCAGGAGAAGGAAAACCACCCAGTAATGTGAATAGCTGTGCTAATGCATCTCTCTCAAGTGTCATAACATAGTTAGGTAGGGGTTTGAATCGTGTGCATGTGTGCAATTCTCTTTGAAAGAAATGGCCCTTTTGACAACTGGAATAACACACTACATGATGTACATTCCTCTTTGTAAAGACTGATGATGTCAGCACCCTATAAGTACAGCAGGAGAAGGAAAACCACCCAGTAATGTGAATACCGCGATGTGCTAATGCTTCTCTCTCAAGTGTCATAACATAGTTAGGTAGGGGTTTGAATCTTGTGCATGTGTGCAATTCTCTTTGAAAGAAATGGCCCTTTTGACAACTGGAATAACACACTACATGATGTTCATTCCTGTTTGTAAAGACTGATGATGTCAGCACCCTATAAATACAGCAGGAGAAGGAAAACCACCCAGTAATGTAAATATCGCGATGTGCTAATGCATCTCTCTCGAGTGTCATAACATAGTTAGGTAGGGGTTTTAATCGTGTTAATGTGTGCATTTCTCTTTGAAAGAAATGTCCCTTTTGACAACTGGAATAACACACTACATGATGTACATTCCTCTTTGTAAAGACTGATGATGTCAGCACCCTATAAGTACAGCAGGAGAAGGAAAACCACCCAGTAATGTGAATAGTGCTAATGCATCTCTCAAGTGTCATAACATAGTTAGGTAGGGGTTTGAATCGTGTGCATGTGTGCAATTCTCTTTGAAAGAAATGTCCCTTTTGACAACTGGAATAACACACTACATGATGTACATTCCTCTTTGTAAAGACTGATGATGTCAGCACCCTATAAGTACAGCAGGAGAAGGAAAACCACCCAGTAATGTGAATACCGCGATGTGCTAATGCTTCTCTCTCAAGTGTCATAACATAGTTAGGTAGGGGTTTGAATCTTGTGCATGTGTGCAACTCTCTTTGAAAGACATGTCCTTTTGACAACTGGAATAACACACTACATGATGTTCATTCCTGTTTGTAAAGACTGATGATGTCAGCACCCTATAAGTACAGCAGGAGAAGGAAAACCACCCAGTAATGTGAATATCGCGATGTGCTAATGCATCTCTCTCAAGTGTCATAACATAGTTAGGTAGGGGTTTGAATTGTGTGCATGTGTGCAATTCTCTTTGAAAGAAATGTCCCTTTTGACAACTGGAATAACACACTACATGATGTACATTCCTCTTTGTAAAGACTGATGATGTCAGCACCCTATAAATACAGCAGGAGAAGGAAAACCACCCAGTAATGTGAATATCGCTGTGCTAATGCATCTCTCAAGTGTCATAACATAGTTAGGTAGGGTTTGAATGGTGTGCATGTGTGCAATTCTCTTTGAAAGAAATGTCCCTTTTGACAACTGGAATAACACACTACATGATGTACATTCCTCTTTGTAAAGACTGATGATGTCAGCACCCTATAAGTACAGCAGGAGAAGGAAAACCACCCAGTAATGTGAATAGCCTGTGCTAATGCATCTCTCAAGTGTCATAACATAGTTAGGTAGGGGTTTGAATCGGTGTGCATGTGTGCAATTCTCTTTGAAAGAAATGTCCCTTTTGACAACTGGAATAACACACTACATGATGTACATTCCTCTTTGTAAAGACTGATGATGTCAGCACCCTATAAGTACAGCAGGAGAAGGAAAACCACCCAGTAATGTGAATAGTGCTAATGCATCTCTCTCAAGTGTCATAAGTTAGGTAGGGTTTGAATCGTATGCATGTGTGCAATTCACTTTGAAAGAGATGTCCCTTTTGACAACTGGAATAACACACTACATGATGTACATTTCTCTTTGTAAAGACTGATGATGTCAGCACCCTATAAGTACAGCAGGAGAAGGAAAACCCCCCAGAAATGTGAATAGCGCACTGTGCTAATGTGTCCTTTTTAAGTGTCATAGCATAGATAGGTAGGGGTTTGAATCCTACCAATGTGTACAATTCTCATTGAAAGAGATGTCCCTTTTGACAACTGGAATAACACACTACATGATGTACATTTCTCTTTGTAAAGACTGATGATGTCAGCACCCTATAAGTACAGCAGGAGAAGGAAAACCACCCAGTAATTTGAATATGTGCTAATGCATCTCTCTCAAGTGTCATAACATAGTTAGGTAGGGGTTTGAATCGTGTGCATGTGTGCAATTCTCTTTGAAAGAAATGTCCCTTTTGACAACTGGAATAACACACTACATGATGTACATTCCTCTTTGTAAAGACTGATGATGTCAGCACCCTATAAGTACAGCAGGAGAAGGAAAACCACCCAGTAATGTGAATATCTGCTAATGCATCTCTCTCAAGTGTCATAACATAGTTAGGTAGGGGTTTGAATCGTGTGCATGTGTGCAATTCTCTTTGAAAGAGATGTCCCTTTGACAACTGGAATAACACACTACATGATGTACATTCCTCTTTGTAAAGACTGATGATGTCAGCACCCTATAAGTACAGCAGGAGAAGGAAAACCACCCAGTAATGTGAATATCGCGATGTGCTAATGCATCTCTCTCAAGTGTCATAACATAGTTAGGTAGGGGTTTGAATCGTGTGCATGTGTGCAATTCTCTTTGAAAGAAATGTCCTTTTGACAACTGGAATAACACACTACATGATGTACATTCCTCTTTGTAAAGACTGATGATGTCAGCACCCTATAAGTACAGCAGGAGAAGGAAAACCACCCAGTAATGTGAATAGCGCGCTGTGCTAATGTGTCATAACATAGTTAGGTAGGGGGTTTGAATCGTGTGCATGTGTGCAATTCTCTTTGAAAGAAATGTCCCTTTGACAACTGGAATAACACACTACATGATGTACATTTCTCTTTGTAAAGACTGATGATGTCAGCACCCTATAAGTACAGCAGGAGAAGGAAAACCACCCAGTAATGTGAATAGCGCACTGTGCTAATGCATCTCTTAGGTAGGGGTTTGAAGGTGTGCATGTGTGCAATTCTCTTTGAAAGAGATGTCCCTTTTGACAACTGGAATAACACACTACATGATGTACATTTCTCTTTGTAAAGACTGATGATGTCAGCACCCTATAAGTACAGCAGGAGAAGTTAAACCACCCAGTAATGTGAATAGCACGCTGTGCTAATGCATCTCTCACAAGTGTCATAACATAGTTAGGTAGGGGTTTGAATGGTGTGCATGTGTGCAATTCTCTTTGAAAGAGATGTCCCTTTTGACAACTGGAATAACACACTACATGATGTACATTTCTCTTTGTAAAGACTGATGATGTCAGCACCCTATAAGTACAGCAGGAGAAGGAAAACCACCCAGTAATGAATATAGCGATGTGCTATAACATAGTTAGGTAGGGGTTTGAATCTGTGTGCATGTGTGCAATTCTCTTTGAAAGAGATGTCCCTTTTGACAACTGGAATAACACACTACATGATCTACATTCCTCTTTGTAAAGACTGATGATGTCAGCACCCTATAAGTAAAGCAGGAGAAGGAAAACCCCAGTAATGTGAATAGCGTGCTAATGCATCTCCAAGTGTCATAACATAGTTAGGTAGGGGTTTGAATCGTGTGTGTGTGTGCAATTCTCTTTGAAAGAGATGTCCCTTTTGACAACTGGAATAACACACTACATGATGTACATTTCTCTTTGTAAAGACTGATGATGTCAGCACCCTATAAGTACAGCAGGAGAAGGAAAACCACCCAGTAATGCGAATAGCGCTGTGCTAATGCATCTCTCTCAAGTGTCCAGGGGTTTGAATCGTGTGCATGTGTGCAATTCTCTTTGAAAGAGATGTCCCTTTTGACAACTGGAATAACACACTACATGATGTACATTTCTCTTTGTAAAGACTGATGATGTCAGCACCCTATAAGTACAGCAGGAGAAGGAAAACCACCCAGTAATGTGAATAGCGTGCTAATGCATCTCACTAGTGGGTAGGGCTGGTGTGTGCATGTGTGCAATTCTCTTTGAAAGAGATGTCCCTTTTGACAACTGGAATAACACACTACATGATGTACATTTCTCTTTGTAAAGACTGATGATGTCAGCACCCTATAAGTACAGCAGGAGAAGGAAAACCACCCAGTAATGCGAATAGCTGTGCTAAGGTAGGGGTTTGAATGGTGTGCATGTGTGCAATTCTCTTTCAAAGGGATGTCCTTTTGTCAATTGGAATAACACACTACATGATGTACATTTCTCTTTGTAAAGACTGATGATGTCAGCACCCTATAAGTACAGCAGGAGAAGGAAAACCACCCAGTAATGCAAATAGCGATGTGCTAATGCATCTTCTTAACATAGTTAGGTAGGGGTTTGAATCCTGTGTGCATGTGTGCAATTCTCTTTGAAAGAGATGTCCCTTTTGACAACTGGAATAACACACTACATGATGTACATTTCTCTTTGTAAAGACTGATGATGTCAGCACCCTATAAGTACAGCAGGAGAAGGAAAACCACCCAGTAATTTGAATAGCGCACTGGTGGGGCTGGAGGTGTGCATGTGTGCAATTCTCTTTGAAAGAGATGTCCCTTTTGACAACTGGAATAACACACTACATGATGTACATTTCTCTTTGTAAAGACTGATGATGTCAGCACCCTATAAGTACAGCAGGAGAAGGAAACCTCCCAGTAATGCATATAGCATGTGCTAATGCTCAAGTGTCATAGCATAGATAGGTAGGGGTTTGAATCTTGCCAATGTTTGGGGTGTGCATGTATACAATTCTCTTTGAAAGAGATGTCCCTTTTGACAACTGGAATAACACACTACATGATGTACATTTCTCTTTGTAAAGACTGATGATGTCAGCACCCTATAAGTACAGCAGGAGAAGGAAAACCACCCAGTAATGTGAATAGCGTGCTAATGGGGGTTTGAATCATGTGCATGTGTGCAATTCTCTTTGAAAGAGATGTCCCTTTTGACAACTGGAATAACACACTACATGATGTACATTTCTCTTTGTAAAGACTGATGATGTCAGCACCCTATAAGTACAGCAGGAGAAGAAAACCACCCAGTAATGTGAATAGCATGTGCTAATGGTGTCATAACATAGTTAGGTAGGGGTTTGAATCCTGCATGTGCATGTGTGCAATTCTCTTTGAAAGAGATGTCCCTTTTGACAACTGGAATAACACACTACATGATGTACATTTCTCTTTGTAAAGACTGATGATGTCAGCACCCTATAAGTACAGCAGGAGAAGGAAAACCCAGAAATGTGAATAGCGCTGTGCTAATGCATCTCTCAAGTGTCATAACATAGTTAGGTAGGGTTTGAATCCTGCATGTGTGCAATTCTCTTTGAAAGAGATGTCCCTTTTGACAACTGGAATAACACACTACATGATGTACATTTCTCTTTGTAAAGACTGATGATGTCAGCACCCTATAAGTACAGCAGGAGAAGGAAAACCACCCAGTAATGCGAATAGCGCTGTGCTAATGCATTGTCATAACATAGTTAGGTAGGGTTTGAATCGTGCATGTGTGCAATTCTCTTTGAAAGAGATGTCCCTCTTGACAACTGGAATAACACACTACATGATGTTTTTTAAAAAAATTCCCCCCCCCTTTGAAGACCCTGATTGATTTTTTTGTTTTTTTTTTTTTTTTGGGGGGGGGGGGTTCCAAAAAAAACCCCCCCCTAAAAAAGTGCCAAAAAAGGGGGGGGAGGGAAAAGGAAAAAAGGGTAATGTGAATTTTTAAAGTGATTGTTTGGGGGCCCCTTTTTTAATTTCAATTTTTCTCAAGTGTCATAACATAGTTAGGTAGGGGGGGGT
>NC_056741.1:1718371676-1718419833 GCF_019279795.1 Protopterus annectens | reverse complement strand
AGACTGATGATGTCAGCACCCTATAAATACAGCAGGATAAGGAAAACCACCCAGTAATGTGAATATCGTGATGTGCTAATGCATCTCTCTCAAGTGTCATAACATAGTTATGTAGGGGTTTGAATCGTTTTCATGTGTGCATTTCTATTTGAAAGAAGTGGCCCTTTTAACAACTGGAATAACACACCACATGATGTTTATTCCTCTTTGTAAAGACTGATGATGTCAGCACCCTATAAATACAGCCAGAGAAGGAAAACCACCCAGTAATGGGAATATCGCGATGTGCTAATGCATCTCTCTCAAGTGTCAAAACATAGTTAGGTAGGGGTTTGAATTGTGTGCATGTGTGCAATTCTCTTTGAAAGAAATGGCCCATTTGACAACTGGAAAAACAAACTACATGATGTTCATTCCTCTTTGTAAAGACTGATGATGTCATCACCCTATAAATACAGCAGGAGAAGGATAACCACCCAGTAATGTGAATATCGCGATGTGCTAATGCATCTCACTCAAGTGTCATAACATAGTTAGGTAGGGGTTTGAATTGTTTGCATGCGTGCAATTCTCTTTGATAGAAATGGCCCTTTTAACAACTGGAATAACACACTACATGTTGTTCATTCCTCTTTGTAAAGACTGATGATGTCAGCACCCTATAAATACAGCAGGAGAAGGAAAACCACCCAGTAATGTGAATATTGTGATGTGCTAATGCATCTCTCTGAAGTGTCATGACATAGTTAGGTAGGGGTTTGAATTGTGTGCATGTGTGCAATTCTCTTTGAAAGAAATGGGCCTTTTGACAACTGGAATAACACACTACATGATGTTCATTCCTCTTTGTAAAGACTGTTGATGTCAGCACCCTATAAATACAGTTGGAGAAGGAAAACCACCCAGTAATGTGAATATCGCGATGTGCTAATGCATCTCTCTCAAGTGTCATAACATATTTAGGTAGGGGTTTGAATTGCGTGCATGGGTGCAATTCTCTTGGAAAGAAATGGCCCTTTTGACAACTAGAATAACACACTAAATGATGTTCATTCCTCTTTGTAAAGACTGATGATGTCAGCACCCTATAAATACAGCAGGAGAAGGAAATCCACCCAGTAATGTGAATAGCGCACTGTGCTAATGCGTCTCTCTCAAGTGTCATATCATAATTCGGTAGGGGTTTGAATCCTGCAAATGCTCGGTGTGTGTGCATGTGTGCAATTCTCTTTGAAAGATTACAACTGGAATAACACACTACATGATGTTCATTCCTCTTTGTAAAGACTGATGATGTCAGCACCCTATAAATACAGCAGGAGAAGGAAAACCACCCAGTAATGCAAATAGCGCGCTGTGCTAATTCATCTCTTTCAAGTGTCATAACATAGTTAGGTAGGGGTTTGAATCATGTGCATGTGTGCAATTCTCTTTGAAAGAAATGGCCCTTTTGACAACTGGAATAACACACTACATGATGTTCCTTCCTCTTTGTAAAGACTGATGATGTCAGCACCCTATAAATACAGAAGGAGAAAGAAAACCACCCAGTAATGCGAATAGCGCACTGTGCTAATGAGTCTTTCTCAAGTGTCATAACATAGTCGGGTAGGGGTTTGAATCGTGTGCATGTGTGCAATTCTCTTTGAAAGAAATGGCCCTTTTGACAACTGGAATAACACACTACATGATGTTCATTCCTCTTTGTAAAGACTGATGATGTCAGCACCCTATAAATACAGCAGGAGAAGGAAAACAACCCAGTAATGCAAATAGCGGGCTGTGCTAATGCGTCTCTCTCAAGTGTCATAACATAATTCGGTAGGGGTTTGAATCCTGCAAATGCTCAGTGTGTGTGCGTGTGTGCAATTCTCTTTGAAAGATGACAACCGGAATAACACTCTACATGATGTTCATTCCTCTTTGTAAAGACTGATGATGTCAGCACCCTATAAATACAGCAGGAGAAGGAAAACAACCCAGTGATGCAAATAGCGTGCTGTGCTAATGCATCTCTCTCAAGTGTCATAACATAGTTAGGTAGGGGTTTGAATCGTGTGCATGTGTGCAATTCACTTTGAAAGAAATGGCCTTTTTGACAACTGGAATAACACACTACATGATGTTCATTCCTCTTTGTAAAGACTGATGATGTCAGCACCCTATAAATACAGCTGGAGAAAGAAAACCACCCAGTAATGTGAATAGCGCACTGTGCTAATGTGTCTCTTTCACGTGTCATAACATAGTTAGGTGCAAATGCTCAGTGTGTGCGCGTGTGGGGGGCAGGGTGTGCGCAATTCTCTTTGAAAGAAATGGCCCTTTTGACAACTGGAATAACACACTACATGATGTTCATTCCTCTTTGTAAAGACTGATGATGTCAGCACCCTATAAATAAGGCAGGAGAAGGCAAACCACCCAGTAATGCAAATAGCATGCTGCGCTAATGCATCTCTCTGAAGTGTCGTAACATAGTTAGGTTGGGGTTTGAATCTTACAAATGCCATGTGTGTGTTTGTCACACAGTTTGTCAATGTATGGTCGGTTTTGCTTTTATTATTGTATGACATATAATTATAACAGTAATTTCAATGCACACATCAGGTATGTGTGTGCCACATACAGATATGTACCTGTGACCTTCAATATTTCCTATGTGTGAAGCCTGCCTCATATGAATATGGTTGTTACCTTTGCCAGCATGTGCTGCAGATTCCCAGAACGTACGCCATACATGTATGTTGTTGACAATGCAGGCTACTGCAGTGATCTGTGTCGTAGGCCAACTGGGTGACACACACTCATGAAAGCTGTGGTATATTAATGTGGGTGAGGGTTCATGTCTGGAGTATATGTCACACATGTTATAACACAGCAAAGTCTGTGAGTAATGGACATCCAGTGTAGGTGTATGGCAACTGTTGCTGATATGCATAAATACACCTTCTTGCTTAGGCGATACACCAAGGGACTGCACAATACCTTTGGAAATGTGAATATCACAGGATAGACAAGAAAAAACTTGTCCATATGTACACACCATTACCAGTTCTACATGATGGGTGCTGCCACCTACATGGTACTGTTGGAATACTATGTTAAGTACATGCTGATGCCAAAGTTACAGTTGTGTTACAGTAATAGAGCATGGCTTGGACAACAGGTATCTGTCTGCATGATACCCTTGTGACGGTCATGTGTGTCATGTGCAGAATGCATTGTAGGCCACTGTATGCATTTCCAGTCATGGATGATCATATCCCTAGTGTGTTGGCATGTACGTGAGACTGCTATATGCCAAACAGTATTCTTCCCAGGGATGTGTGGGGCTCAGTAAGAATGGCTACTGGTATAGTGTAGTACTGCAGGGATATCACTGACACTGGGTTTCCTTCATCTGTGTATCAGTTGAGGATACATCATGTAATAGGTTCTTAGGTTCATACTAGGCTATCTGCCCTAGGGCAGTTATAAGCCTAGCCAGACTGTGTTTGGCTTTCGCCACCCATTTTAAATGAATTTTGCTATGCCCTTTTTCCAGGTTAGTATACTCTGCCTCTCTGTAACAGTGACACAGAAGTGATACCCGGGGTAAACCTACAATCTCTCATCCACTTAGCAACATTCCTCTTGCAGAGAGTCATTAAGGGACTCTGCTTAACCTGGACTCTGATTTTATTCCAGAGTGAAGGGAGCCTCTGAGTTATAAATCTGTCCCTCCAGCATGTCTTATTTATTTAAGTGCTAAGGTCCAAGTGTCAGGGGCGCATAGCTCCATGGAATTTGGATTTTCTGAGGTGCAGCATGTCCATTAATTCCAGGTTGGACATGGTTTTATATGTCAGGCATCTGTTCGAGCCCTTTGATCCCCTTGGTGAGATACTTGTGGGGACTTTCCAGTTGCTGCAGGTCAGGTGTCTGTTAAGGTACACCACAAAAGGGGAATTGTACTCAATTATGGGCCTGATGAGGGATGACTAAAGAGGCACGATGACCTCCCCTGATCTAGCTGTGAATCCCTTCATGATTAGGTGGCCTATAGAAACTGTCTGTCTAACCACTACAACCATGTGGTTGTCAAATGAGAGTTTGCTATCAACTTGGGTCCCCAGGTCCCTAATCATGTCTACAGTACTTAATGGCTTACCACCTATGTGTTAATTTGTGGGCACTTTGTTTTTGCCAAAGGTGATGACTATACACGTTTTGGCGTTTAGCTTGAGGCCATGGCTCTGGCACCAGTTGTCTGTTTCTATGAGGCCCTTTTGTAGGATGCTTCTGTTGGCTGGTGAGTTGATTATGGCACCCAGTTTGCAGTCATCTGCGAACCTGCTCAGCCACAGTCCTTCTGTGTTGGCCTGTACCTCTGAGGAAATATATATCAAACAAGAGAGGTCCCAGGACTGACCTCTGTGGGACGCCACTTGTAACTGATTTGGAGTGTGACATGGCTCCAGCAATTCTGACCATGTGTGTTCTGTCCATGAGCCAGTTTGCAACCCATCTAGTGACATAGGGGTTTATAGTTATGCTGGTGAGCGTCTCTATAATGCCCGAGTGGGGTATTGTATTGAAGGCTTTTGCGAGGTCTAGGTATGCTATGTTGACCACCTTCCCCTCATCACTGGCCTTGGTGACTGTTTCAAATACATTGAACAGGTTTAAGAGGCAGGATGTGCCCTCAACAAAGCTGAACTGGGTAGGATCCAGTGTCTGTAGGTCCCCAATATCTTTATTTATGAGGTCCATGATGATCCTTTCCATAGCTTTGCAGACCAACCTAGTCAGGCGTATGGGGCGATAGTTTCCAGGATCCATTGAGGCACCACCTTTGTGGAGCGGGACCACTGTTGCTGTATGCCACTCCTTGGGTACATATCCTGTAGTAAGGCTGGGATTGAACAGTAGTTTTATGTTTGTGTTTAGTTCTTCTTGGAGTTCATGTAGGATGCAGCCTAGGACACTGTCTGCTCCCATTGATGCTGTGTTTTTGCTTTGGGGAGGGTGACTGAGCATCTGAGATGTCAGGGGGGCATCACTCTGCTGGGATATATATTTGCCTTTATGGTATGGAGGGGGGTGAGAAGTTTGTGCTCAACCTGTCAGCAATGATGTTGGCAATGTATGTGGGTTAGGTGTATTCTTTGGCATTTAGGACTACTTCTGAGCATATCTGGGAATTCCCACCCAGATTCCTAACATAACTAAAGAAAGCCTTGTGATTATCCTTAGTGTCTTGTGCAATTTTCCTCTTGAAGCTGGCCTTAGACGATTTTATGAGTGCCCATATTTTTTTCCAAATACTGATCACAGATGCCTTCCCTTTGTGGGATATTGCTCGATCATGTAGTAGCTTCCTCCTTCTATTGTTTTCTCTTATGTGGCTGGGGTCCACCAGAAAGGACGCCTGTCTTTGGAGGATTGGGTCTTGGTTATATTTGGAATTGCATGATCTGTGCATTCATGAAGGTGTTCATAGAATGCATTTATAAAGAATTCAGCAGTCTGGGCTGTATATTCCACAGGCCCGGGGGCTTTGAAGGATTCCACCTCTGTCTCGGTTTTGAGGTGTGTGGAATTTGTTTTAGACAACTTTTTCACTGTGGTTTTCTGGGCAGGGGCTTGGGTTGGTATGTGAATATCCAGTGGGATTACTCTATGGTCTGATCTTACCAGTGAGAGATACACTTCTGGTCTGGAGCATAGAGTCCCCATGTTGGTGATGATCAGGTGCAGTATGTTTTCCCCTCTTGTGGGAGTGGTAGCAAGTTGTTCTATAGCATTTGAGTTTATGAATTCTATGAACCTTTGGCCTAGGGTGTTGGAGCTGCAGTAATGCTCCCAGTTTATGTGTGTGGGTAGATGAAGTTGCCCAATATAATGTTGTTTGGAGAGACCTTCATATATTCATGTGTTTTTAAGTAGGCCAAGTGGGGTTCCTGGGTTTAGGAGAGTGGTCTGTAGCAGGCTATGAACTGGAAGGCAGTTTTACCCACTGTTAGTTGCACGTGAATAGTCTGTGATGCTTCATGCTGTGACACCAACCTGGGGGTGTGGGTACCCTTGACAATTATTGATACTCACCCTCCTTTTGTAGTTAGTTCCATGTTTTGGGGCTGTAAAACATGGTATAAGGTGTAACCTGGTAGTGCTAGGGTGCTCTTGGGAGCCTTGAAATAGATTTCTGTTACTGCACAGATATCAACATTCTCCATGCTGAGTAGAGTTTGGACTGCATGCATCTTGTGGTTTAGATGTCTGGCATTGAGTATCATTACTTCTAGTTTCTTATCCCTTGTGATACCTATGTAGGTGGGTTTGTGTTTTGAGCCTTACCACCAGAATGCAAACCATTGACATTGGTAAACTGTATGACCCACAGCATACTGTCAAACCATGTCATACATACATGTGACCCCAGGTGAGACATATGTGTAGTACAGCACAAAGTGGCCACCAATAGGAACTACAATGTATGACTACTGTGTCACATGGTGCATGTCACCCTTGCTATGTGTGCACTATGCATCTACATGCAGAGAATGCAACTCCACCTTGTTCACAAATGTACACCTGCAACTGTGTGCTGCAAACATCCCACATGTACTGTCCACTCCACAACACATGCAGGCACAGGTACACACAACTGCCATGTGGCACATGTGCAGACATTACACTTTTGGAATTAACACTGGTGTATAAAAAACTACAATGACAATCATAGTGTTAATGCATCAGGCATGCTGGGATATACCCACAATGATAACATTACACTGTACTGTTAACAACATGATAATATTACTACAGTGCTATGTAGTCACCCTGTGCATCAGCACCATGCTATCCTGTTCCTGCATCAATGTTACAGATTGCAGGAGGTGGCACAGTTTCATCATATGCACTGGGTGTGTACTTGGTTTGCCAGAGTCTGCCATTGACACATCCAATCAACATGTATGTGTGTGTGTGTTAGTGAGGAACAACAGTACAACATGGGGCAATGTTGATGCAGTATGTGTGTGTATGTGTTAGCCCTAGGTGTTAGCATTATGCCTGTGTGTATGCATGCACACAGTTCCACCACATGGCTGCCATATACGGGTGTTTGTGGACAGCCACAGATTGTACCTGCCAGGTCATACAGATCACTGTCTCTGGCCATGGACACGGTACCTGTGCTTGGCAGGGGTGCTACGGACAGTATCAGGTACTAAGCCAGACTGGGTACTGTCATCAGAAGCAGTGGGTTGTTGACTGGACACATGTCCCTGCTGGGATTGTCCAGGGCCACGTGCACGTGGTCTTCTAGGATGGTCTGATGACAGTACAGACCCAGCATTGCTGGGGCTGGTACTGGCACTATGGGAGCAGCTGTGGGTTTGTTGTCGTCTGCGACGACTGCCAGCTGATGATGTTGCTGGCATACGTCCATGTTGACGCCTCAACCGTCCTGCATTGCCCTGGCTCATGGACATGTAGTTGTGGAACAGATCTAATGTGTCCCCCCAATGTTTATCAATGACCTCGCCGACAGTACGGATGGCAGCCACAACGTCACGCATAGTGTCATTCATAGCAGTGTGATGTGCTCTAAGCTCCCTCAGACCCTGTCTGGTGTACCGTTCCATACGTGCCCGTGCCTGCATTACAGCCTGGAACATAGCTGAGGTTGAAAGACCTCTGTGGGCACATCTGACAGGGGCAGTATGACCACAGATGCTCCCACGAGAACCCCTGGACATCTGCATGTGTGGTACCATGTCAGGACTCTGGCCATGGCTGCTGTGAGGGGATGCATGCGCCACTGATACCACATTACCCTGGTCAATGCCTGCTGTATGCTGTCCCTCAGCTAAGGACATTGGTGACAATGGATGTATCGGCAGGATGACTGTGCACATTGATGAGGTTGACTGCTGTGTACTGTCGATTGGCTGACCAACAACAGACCCTGTCACACCTCCCTGTGCCATTACACATGTATCATCATTATCACTATCCCCAGCAGTGGCTTCAGGTTCCCTGCTGCATGCCAACAGAGCAACAACAGAACCTGTGAGAGGAAGACAGAAAACACAGTTTACAATGTGTACACAATGTTACCATACATGCACACAGGCACACATGCACACGGACACACATGCACATGGGCACACATGCACACATTTATTTATTTATTTAAATTTGTTGATCGGGAGTGTCCAACTGGACATGGGTCCATTTTCAGCGGAGGCCCGGGGAGAAAAGCTCCACAGTAAAATAAAGAGACAGTAGTTACATTGGATTACAAAGCAATTAACAATTTAGCATAGAAATTACTTACAACATATTTACAGGTGAAGAACATAGTACATCAGTAGACAACTAGAATCTTTATCTGTGAAGTACATAACAGGCATTAACAAATGTAACAATGAGAAGTTCCTGCTGTATAATAAGTACTAGGCTTATGAGCATCTGAGCTTGCTATCATCAAGGTAGTTAGTGGAGGTAAAAGAAAGGTAGTAGTTGGATGGGGTGGATGATATTAGAGTGGGAGTTGCAAGGGCATAGCCAGCATGTTTTTAGGTGCGCTTTTAATAAAGTTTTGAAGTTGGTGCATGATGGTACAGAGGTAATTGTGGGTGGGAGTGAGTTCCATAATTTGGCTATGGCGCAAGATAATAGTGCTTCACCAGCAGAGTTATTGGCTTTAGTGATCTGCAAGTGATTTTTGTTGCTGGATCTTAGTGGTCTGGTGGTGCGATAGGGTTGGAGTAGATTCTGGAGAGATGGGACATTTAGTGGATGGTTTACTAGTTTGTGGGTGAGTGAGAGTTGATACCACTGAAGGAGGTGAGGGAGTTCAAGCCAGCCCAGTTCAGCAAGTGAGAGACAGTGGTGACTATGGTAGGATGCCCCTGTGGCGAATTTGGCGATTTTGTTGTAGCAGGTCTCTAGTTTGTTTAGATCACATTGCCTTAGGTTGGTATAAACTGGAGAGGCATAAAGTAGGGTGGAGATAAGGTGGGAATTTGCTATTGAAATCTTTGCTGCTTTGGTGAGAAATTGTTTATTTCTGTATAATGCTCCTAGTTTTTTGTGGACTTTTTATGGTCATGGATATGTGAATGTCAAATTTTAGTTTATTGTCTATTTCCACTCCTAGCAATTTGGTGTGTTCAGTTGGGTATATAGTGGTGTTGTCTTTTGCTGTGATGTTAAAGTGAGAGTTGTTTTGAGTATGTTTGGTGGGTTGGAAGATGAGTAGTTTAGTTTTGTTTGGGTTGAGTATTAATTGGGCATCGGATAACCATGTTTCAACAGAGGAAAAGGCTTCCTGTGTGACTGTTTGCAGTTTGGGTAGGGACTGGGCTGAGCAGATGATTATTGGTGTAAACAGAGAAAAGTAGGGTTCCAAGGATGGATCCTTGGGGAACCCCTATGGAGACAGGTAGTTGGGGAGATATGTCATTCTGCCATACAACGGATTGTTGGCGGTCAGACAGGTAACTCTGAAACCAGTTGGTGACTGATTGTGAGAAGGATAGGTTATTGAGGACAGAGATAAGTTGTTTGTGTGGGACCATGTCAAATGCTTTAGAAAGGTCTAGGAAAGTAGCAGAGGAGAGATAGCCATTGTTTTTATGCTGAAGGATAGTGTTAGTAAAGGAGAGTAAGGCAGTGGTGGTGCTATGGTTTGGTCAGAAACCATGCTGAGTACTGGAAAGGATGTTGTTAGTAAGGAGGTAGTGTGAGACCTGAGAGTGTATGCATCTCTCTAGTATTTTGGAGAGTGGAGAGAGAATAGCTATGGGGCAGTAATTGGTTAGTTCTGCAGAGGGTCCGCCTTTGTGGAGGGGAATTATATGTGAGACTTTCCACAATGTGGGAACGTAACTTTCTGACAGAGATCGGTTAATCAAGATGGATACTGGGTAGGCCAGAGCATCAGCTGCGATTTGTAGGTATTCACTTGGGAGGTTGTCTGCTGCTAATTTAGTGGGTTTAAGTTTAGTTAAGAGTTTTTTTATGTTGGAGGTAGGTACAGGAGAAAAAGAGAAGGCAGTGAGGAGATTATTAGTTGAAGGTGTCGGTTGGAGGGGAGGGGGGTTGTGTTGTTTAGCTAGTGATAGTATGGTTTGGGTGAAGTGTGTGTTGAATGAGGTAGCAATATTTTCTGAGGAGTGAGGGATGTTAGGAGGAGGGGTACTGACTTTACCTGGGTGGAGGATGGAGTTTATGGAGGACCAGAATTGTTTGGGGCTGTGTTGTGAGGAGTCTAGGGCAGACTGTTAGTATTGGAATTTGTCCTGTTTTATTAGCTTTTGACTCTATTGTAGTTCTAGGAATTTCTGTCTAGCTGCTGGGGTTTTGGTTTTGCCAGTGCTCCCAGGCTTTATCCCTGTTTTTCATTTCTGACTTAGTGGTTTTCTGTAGCCATGGGGAGGGTTGTGCTTTGGTTCTGGAAAATCTTATGGGGGCATGGTAATTAAGGATGTTCAGGAAGGTAGTATGAAAAAATTCAACTGCGTCATCTAGACTGAGGTACTTTAGAGCATGCCAGTTACATTCTTTGAGGGATGAGATGAATGTGAGTGGGTTAAAGTTTATTTTTTTACATATTTGACGATAGATGACAGGTTTAGCTTGGTACAGGTATTTTTTGAGTAGGAATGTTGGGGAGTGATCACTGAGGCTATCTGATAATCAGATGACATGCACACGGGCACACATGCACACGGACACACGTGCACACATGCACACATGCACACGGGCACACATGCACACGGGCACACATGCACACGTGCACACATGCTCATGGGCACACATGCACACTCCTCAGTAGAGCAGATACAAACACACAGACACCTGCAATCCAACACATACACAATACTGTTTGAGGGTATTATTAGTATTAATATTATTATTAGTATTAATAGTAGTGTTATTACACACTCACCAGCATGGATTAGCTGCCTTGCTGTTACTCCAGAGGGACCTGCACAAATAAGAGAGTTATTGTCAGTGGCCACAACTGTGCCATTGATACTGTGAGTATGATACAGTACAGTAGTACAACAGTTGGCTTTCACAGGTATAGTGATGATATTCAGAATATCAATCTTGCACAAGAATAGGCAGGATAACAGCTACACACACAGTACACATCTCACACATGCATAAACTACCAGTGTAGAGAACAGTCAACTACAGATATGGCATGTTACCTGAACACTCCATGTCCACATGCTGGGTGGCTCCGGCCTCCATCATGACACATGTCTGTGGATGTTGTTGTTGTTGGCCTGGAGCCACAACACTTAGGAGGAGCTCCTCCACTCTGGTGGGGGGGGTGGATAGGTACCCCACCACCTGTGGCAAGCTGTTGTCTGTGGATATCAGACGCACGCTGACAGACATTTCTAATTAAATCACTGTAGTGATGGTGTACCTGCTCATATGTCCGGTTATGCATGCCTATGTCATTTACAAGACGGACAATGTCTTGCCACAGTGCAGCCCTCTCCTGCTGGTTCTGGCTGGTCCTGGAAAACAGTGTAGAGAAATCCCGCACCAGGCTCTGGTGTATCTCCTCATCCTCTGCAGATGAATAACATGGGTTGCACTGATGCACCATCACCCTGGAAGGAAAAGAAAAATATGTGAGCAAGTAATAGGGCACACGTAATACTCTACTGTACTGATATCACTGAACTGCCATATATAGCATCTGTCTGTATATCAGGGGATACACATGTACATTACCTCATATCAGTGCTCAGCCCACAACTGTGTGACAGTGCCTGCCACATGCCATACAACAAACTAGTATACACCAGCACTCGGCACACTGTTTGAGGCACAATGCACAACCTAACACTGGGGGTATGTATCAAGCTAATGGATGGAGAATATTGTCATCCCATGCAATGCATGCAATGCACATTTACAGTTTCACTGGTAATCCACCCTAGTCTTTGCTGCCATACCCCTACCTACACCGCAGTCGTACACAGGGAACTACAGCACAACATATGGCAATCTAGTATGTTTGTATCCCAATAACTGACACATCTTTCTCTAGCCTCACACTGAGGACACAAACTACCATGACAGACACAAAGTCACGCTGAGCAATCACACCATTACAGATCTTTCACACAGTCAGTGTCACACTCATTCCACCTCACATAGTTGGTATTGCACTGAGTACATGTGTGTGTGCATTGTGTCATAGGTAGGTACTTTGCTATTGGCCCTGGGCCTACAGCAGCATAGCCTTATGCTACCCTGCCCCTTGGGACACATGTAATGTGATTGTACTTGCTGCTGTCAAACAGTTACACAGAGGTGACTCACACGGCATATTACCTATCTCCATAACATTCATCAGGGGTATGTCTGACATCTACTAATAAATAGCCTTGTTTGTTAATGCTGGGTGGTTTAGTCAAGGGTATGGCATATCTGTGGATAGGAACCTCTACCTCCAGCATGTGCTCTTTACTGTGGTGACAGGGATTAGGGCCATAGGTCATGTAGGCTGGACAGATTGTGAGGTGTTACCATGGTGGTTGGACAACTGGTATGGGTGTGACATAACTCTGTATGTCCAGCACTGGTAACCCCTGTGTAGGCAGTATGCAAGGCACTCTAGCTGTGGTTTTGTGAGTCAGTCTGCATAGGGAATGTGTTTGTGGCCATTATCAGTCTTTGTTAGGTATGTCTGTGGCCTTTCCACCTGCTGCAGTTCTCATGGGAGGAACATACTGCATAGGACATTGTGAGGTGTACAGGGGTACATTGACTTACATTTCCTTAGCTGACACACCTTTTGTGATGACACGTACCATGTACAGGGATTACAAGACTAGTGTGCCACTGTGGATATCAAAGGGGAGGCTATTGTACACCTGTGTCCCATGTTACCTTCTGACACCTCCAGTGGTAGGCAAACAACCACCTATGTGGTAGTTAGTGGGTAACATGTTGTGGAATGGGTATGGTACTGCAGTATCAACACTGGTGTTCTGTCTATGCCTTGGTCACCAGGCACCTGCTGCAGTACATCTGCCCCCATGTCCCCCTCTCTCACTCTCTCTTTATATATATATATATATATATATATATATATATATTTATATATATATACCTATAAATATATCAATATATACATATATATATATATATATATATATATATATATATATATATATATATATATATATATATATATATATATATATATATATATATATATATATATATATATATATATATATATATATATATATATATATATATATATATATATATATATATATATATATATATATATATATATATATATATATATATATATATATGTATATATACATATTTATATATATATATATATATATATATATATATATATGTAAATATGTATACATATATATATATATATATATATATATATATATATATATACACTGCTATATATATATATATATATATATATATATATATATATATATATATATATATATAGACATTCATATCTATCTGTATACATGTATGTATCTAAATTTATATCTATATATATATACATATTCTCTATCTATCTATCTATCCATATATCTCTATGTATCTATACAAACCTCTTTGTCTATGTGTATATATATATATATATATATATATATAGATATGTAGATATATAGACATATATATGTATATCAATATATAGATATATGTGTATATATATATATATATATATATATATATATATATATATATATATATGTATATACACACACACTTCTTAACATCCATTGCTGTACATATACATGCACATGTAGGTACATGGACTGCCCACCTTTCATGGTGGGAATATCACTTCTGCAACGGTTGTAAGACATACCATTCTGTAATGATATTGTACACTGTTGTGCATAATGCATTATGCTGTCCTCAAGCCATATAGCTGTAGCAGGCCTCACTGGCTCAGTCCCACAGAAGTTCACCACCACATGACATATACCTGCACTGCATGCTGTTTTCAATGCCACACACTACAACCTACATTGATATGTGCACATAGCAACCTTCAACTTCATATGTATGTCCAGCCTTCACTAACAGTTGCAGTATGTCCCTTGCCCTATGCACATCTTCATATACATATAGATACAGACTGATAACACATATGGAGGGTTCACAGTATGTAGATTATTAGATTATATAGTTTACATTACCTTTGTCTTTGACAGATTTTTTTTGGATTGCTGGCTTGCTAGCTTACTGACTGGCTGGCTGCCTGGATGGCTTGCTTGTTGGCTTGCTTTTTTTTTCGGGGGGGGTCTCTGTCTCTGTCTTTGTCTCTCTCTCTCTCTCCCTCAAATTGCTGCAATGATATTATTTCATGTGTGGACTGGCAGTACAGGCTGCTTTTGTAGGTATCTGCACATGTGCATGTGATGGCCTCTGCACCAATTGGTGGCCAGCATTTACTAATTGCATGCAGCCTGCTGTGTGGTAATTGCAGTTCTCACTGTGATTTCAGGACACTGCTATAAAATGTTAGGTTAGGTAGGCCTTTCAGTTTTGCAAGTTGGGGACCATGCTGGTTTGCTGTGCACACTGTAGTGTCTGTCAGAAGGTTGGTATGTCTGTCATATCTAAGGTGTGTTGTAGCCACTGAAATGCATGTTGTACTGAAACCTGACTGTTGCTTTTTCCAGTTCACTCTTCTCAGTGTGTATGTTAACTCACACCTGCTAATGCTAACACTGTTTACATGGGAGTATGTACTTTCCTGTGGGAGTTGTGGATTAAGTGGTATACAACAGTAGTTCTTCCAATGTGTTGCTATGGCTTTACTATTTTCCCTTTACATTCACTCCTTGAAGGCCTGATATTTGTCTTTACTGGAATGTGTTGCTATGGCTTTCCTATTTTCCATTTACATTCACTCCTTGTAATGCATGATATATTTCTTTCAGCAGTAAGTTCTTGTATGTTTGCTGTGGCTTGGTGGCACTGCATGCAGTCTGGTGAGCTCAAGGTCTGGGGTTTAACACTTACAAGGGTATTTTATTTTGCTGCTGAGCAGTACTAGGGCCTTGTATTTTGTACTAACAATTATGAATATCAGGCACATACAGTGCTTGTAAACTGCTATACTGTCATTAGTTTGTTAGATGGCTACATCCTTTGATATTTCTGTGTTGTACTCCTACATGAGGGCATGCTTGTGGAAGTAATTCTACAGCTATTTGCAGAGTGTGTAACAGCAGAAAGGCTAATATGCCTGTGTATTTTTGACACTTGCAGGCCTCAGATACTCTCAGGTATATATTTGAGCAGCCTCAGGGAAAGGTACATATCAGTGGGATACACCCATGATATATTTCAGATATTCTGCAGTTGTGACTGTGGGGTATTTTGAGCATATGTTTTACAACACCATTTCTGACATGCAAGTAGTGTCTACTTTAACTTATTGACAGTCACCATTATGTGGGATTCCGCACCTTTCTACCTACTGTTAGTACATTTACAGGGAGTCAGTGGGGCACAGGTAACATGTTTTGCAAATGAGGGACATCCCTGTAAATCAGTCACAGTTGGGAAGTCTGGCCTCATACCTATTCAAATATGGTGGTGTTTATCGTGCTCTGATACTGTGTGGGGTTTGTAAGGTGCTACTCTAACATTATTACCTCCTAGCATGGCTGTTTCTCTTATCACACTAATGTAATGCAATTCTACAGGAATTGCCAGTAAACATACAGGGAACAAGCTTTGTATGGCCTTCCTATAGTCCCGTTACATTCAGTCCTTCTATTTCATGATATATTTATTTCAGCACCAAGCTCTTGTATATCTGTCATGGCTCAGTGGTAATTCATTCAGACTACTGTTTCCAAGGTACTGGGTTCGAGACTGACAGGGGAATTTTATTTTGCTGATGAGCAGACTACAGGCCTTGTCATACAGAGTGACTAAGGCACTTTTAAGCAGTTGTAAGCGGGTTTGCGGTGGTTTGCGTGATGCTTACACATGCGCACACTAGCCTAGCTAAGCGCAACCTTGCTTAGCTAAGCGCACACAAGCACACACGTGCTTACAACTGCTTAAAAGTGCTTATTCCCGCTAACACCCATGCTAATTTCTTTTAAAGAAAAGAAAATAAGGAGATAGGAAAGTGGTGAAAAAGCAGGCACAAAGAGGGTAGGACAGTAGGAAAACAAGCTTGGGATGTGCAGGAAGGATGTAGGGAAGGCCCGTAGCTGCCCATTTCTTTATCAGCAACAGCTGTGCATATGCATGAAATTTGGTGTGAAATTTGAAACCTTTCACCCCTGAGAGAGGGGTGAGAACAACAAAATCTGTTGTACTGCTAATTAGAATTATCAGTTTACATGTCCAGTGGACATGTGTGCAAATTGGGCAGCTATGTATGGGGCGTAATTTGTTTGTGGGAACAGAGTGCCCTTTTTTTATTTTTTTTTTTCAGGTGAGAGTGGAATGTGAGGTACAGGAAGTAGGTATATTCGGGGAAGTAGGTTGGGGAGGTTAACAGACAAGACAAACAAGACGCATACAGGGGCGGAGTATGACACATGTGGGGAGTAAACACAAATGACAGGGACGGATGTTTGGATATCGCGAGCCCATGAGCCCACAGATGGCAACAGTGGAACTGAAATCCCCACCCATAGGCAGTTACCACTGTGCCTTCACAGCCCAGGCTGGGGCTGTGCTGGGGGCTGGATAGAATGGGCAGGCACACCCATGAGTTGCGCCACCGTCGCCTCAAGCTGGCATAGGGGATCAGTCACAGACCACCAGATCTCACTACGCACCACAGACCGGACCCTATGGAGGGTGAGTGGAGGCTCTCCTCCAGCCATGCTTGCAAAGGAGGGACGAGCCCCATCCCCATGCAGCGCTTCCACCCAAAGGTGGCACAGGGCCACCGGAGGAGGAGGTCCCGGCCTGGGCACTGGTGCCAGGTGCTCTCACCAGCTGAGGTGGGAGAGGTGGGTCCGCTGGAACCCGCCTATCCTGTTGTCCTATGTTTAGCAGTATTTTATGGCATTTTGGGTTAGTAAACAACACCATTCAAAATTAATTGTAACAGCATGCATCAGTATTCACATTGACCAAGCACCCATGAATTCCGAACATTGAGCAGCAAGCATAACACATGCATATTTAGAACAACAGTGCACATTCCAACAGCATGCAGGGTTGATTGGTGGCAACAGGCCATCATGTTCGGATATGTGATCGGGGCACATGCATCAACGTACATGCAGATATGTATGAACCAACAGGACAAATGTCCATGGGAATTAATTGTGAATACACATACCCGGTTTGATGTGGAATGGCATCATTTGTGACAATAGGGTAAGGTGAAGAAATATTACATTAACAACTAAAACTACCTATACATATACTGTACATTCCTAGTAGATGCAGATATAGATCCCCTACATGTATTAGTACAGTTTCCTGTATGCAATATTAGGAATGTTGGTGATGGGGATGTTACTGCTAGATTAATATACATTCCATTTTTATTCATATATGTTCATATCTGGCTGTGTTCAGGTACAGCATCCTGCTACATTTGATTTATATGGATCTAGACAACTGTGGATGTTCAGCATTTCATACAACCATACTATTTCCATAATGCAAGGGTACAACAACATATCCAATTTGTGGGACGGACACTGTCCATGTTCTGCATTTTATTTCATACTTTATTGTATGGTTGTGGCTGTCTCATTCATTTCATTATGTATTGACTGCAGTATACCTTTATTCCAGACTTATTACAGCTTTCTTGGTAGCTTCAAACTGTCTTTCTCACACTCTCTCAATTATTTTATATTTACATTTCAGAATGATACTTAATTCTAGGCTTTATTAACATTTATTACTGGTTTACAACAATCCTTTCCAGCTGACTCACTTATTTCATATGGCAGAATTTACAAGGATGTATTTGACACTTGTCTCTCCTTTGTTGATTGATTACCACTCATTTTCTGGCTGCAGCAATTATCTGATATTACAATACAGGTGGAAACTTTATTTGAGACTTGCTTAATCTTTATTACTGGTTTGCATTACACTCTTTTCCAGGCTGCATCACTTATCTAATCTTACAATACTAGCAGAATCTTTCTTCTAGGCTTATTTGAGCTTTATTAGTGGCTTACAAAACTGAACTCTTTTACAATCTGTCTCAGTTATATTCTATGACAATACCAGCTAAATAATTACTAACCTGCCTGGTGGTGCAACCTCAGCAGCCTATCAGCATAGGCTCACTGATTCATGGAATGAACACCTGCAGCTGTAATATAAATAAAGTAATATTGGAACATACATCTCCATACTATAGGCTAGGATAGCATTTCTTACATACTTAATTACATGGATACTTAGTAGTGGGGCAATGGGCATTTGGCGGGCCTCCTGGATCCAGTGGTTCAGTTGGTCCTCCTTCTGTCGCTTCAGGTCCACATGGTGGTGACAGACCTGTTCATCAGTCCTCGTAATGCCTGTGGCACTGGTGAGATCATGTGCCAACCGGTTCCACTCCTCTGCCTTGTATGCACCACAGTGAACCTGGCTCTGCATGAGTTGTGCTTCATGATCATGGACTAGGAGCCAAACCATATATTTTGACTCCTCAACACCCCACCTCTGTGCTCTAATGTGACTTCCCTCTCCTGCACCTGCCATCCTGACTGCAAATGGGTACCACAATCAGTTATGCTGTGTATTCCCGCCTATGGGGCTTATATATGCTGGTTTTCCCGCACTTATCCATGATTGGCCATTTTGGATATTTATCAGCTTAAAAAAAACTGCTTTGTCATGCTTCTATTTACATTCATTCCTATATATATATATATATGCTAAAACTGCATTTCTCAGTACAACTGTCATGGCTTAGTGGGTCAGTACTTTGACTATGGTGCACATTATCCTGGGTTCGAGCCTGGCCATTGCTTTTTTATTTTACTACTGTCTAGACAGCTAGGAGGTGCGTCTGTGTAAAGGTGGCTTTGATACAGCTTGCCCAACGTTGCCCGCCAGTAAGCTGGTTGGCGCGATGCGCAGCTCCGCGCAAACGGCTTACACTCAGTGACGCGTTATTTGGCTATGAGCCAGTGGTGGCTGGTGACTTCAAATCAAAGGGGGGCTGCAGGAGACAGCTGAATGGGTGTGGTCAATGGGAATGGGTGTGACCAACTAGAAATGGGAGGAGCTATACTCAAAACCACAAAAACTTTAATTAAATACGCTGCCCTGGGTGCCAAACCATCATTATGGGAGTCAAATCAAGACAAAATGAAGTGTAGAAGAAAAAAGATTGTTCAGTCCATTGGCTGCATGACAGCTTACTTAATATCTAGATGGAAACAAAAAGGATGTGAGGCATGAAAAAATAAATTACTTTTTAAATACATTACTAGAATGCCAGTCAAAATCAAGTATAAGAAAAACAAGCAGCACTTAACTCAAATCACTTCTCCTTGCACTCCAGTTCCAATTATAATTTATATTCAGCTTTATTAAAGTACCAAGTAACATGCCGAAAGTAGCAATCTCTGTGATACCCTCATTTGTAAAAATGTTTCTTATCCAAAAAAGACCTGCTGCCTGACAACTATCTACTTGTTTCATGGGGAAAACATGATCAAAGTAAAAAATGAAAAGCAAAACAAGAAACAAGCTCAACATATATTACTTAAAGGATTACTGCACAGGATATGGACCACGCATGATAGATTGGCATTCTGTTTAGTTTGCAGGTAAAGCCTGTAATGAGATTAACATAATCTAATCCTGGCCTTTATTACAAATACTGTCATACACATTTCAATACCCAAGGCTTATACATGATCTAGTTATGTAAGTGTTCTCTGCATGGCAACAACAGAAAGGCTTTCAATGTTAGCAATACTGCTTATTAAAACTTACTTGCATCTTACAATATCAGACAAGCTTACCTGATGGTCTTTAAAGCACTGCTACTTAAACACAGAGCAAAAGGCACTTTCTGAATAATAATAATAAGCATATATCAACAGTATAAAAATGACAGAAACCAGAACATTCTGCAAAATCAATGACAGATGAAAAGCCACTGTAGTACTTGTGTTTACCTTGGATGGGGGGAAATAGTCTGCACATTTACACTACATAACTGCTCCCTGCCTTTCTTGGACACATCCAGAGTCACTACATGGGGGAGTGGGGTGCAACAAGTTTGTCACAATTTGAAATGTCTCTGGCTGACTGTGATGGCCCTGACACATTTGTCATACCTCTCAACCTCAGAGCAAGAAATCTGGACAAACCCATACATAGAAGTGGGACAAAGGCCCAAAAATAAGGACAATTTTTAAATATTGCTCTTATAAACTTAGAAAGATAGTAGAATAGTAGGTCTTGTATTAGTATGAATTTTCTGAAAGGTATGAAATCTGAAACTCAAACGTCTTTCATTATTTTCTAACTTCAGTCTTTAATGATTTGCTACTAATTTGCCAAAAAAAACACACAATTTTATGAAAAATGGACCACAAATGTGATGCAAAAATATAAAATAGCCACACAATATAGCTGGGAACCTGTCAAAGAAGGGACACTTTTAATATTAGTACTGCTAACTTGAGCAGCTGACAAAATAAAAGAATCTACATGCATTTCTGAAATAAAAGTAATCTATAACTGATTATTACAGTTATTTATTAATTGTAAACCCTCCATGTTTTCTTCCAAAATTGCCATTTTGCAGAGGGATTATTAAGGGAAGAGCAGCATTTTGAGCCAAAATCAGGGACAGTTGAGAGGTTTGGATATGCCTAATTCTATAAAGCAATTTTATTTGCACGTACCTCTCAACCTGTTAATGCAGGAAATCTGGACAAGGCCAAATATATTGGGGGAACGTACAAACACTACTAAAAATTGATCTTGTATAAACTTAAGACAGTTGATAGAATAACAGGTCTTGCTTTAGCATGCATTTTTCTGAAGGTTATGACGTAAAACTCAATGTCTGTCATTTAGTGACTTCATTCCTAAATGATTTGCCAGAAAACCACACATTTTATGAGGAACAAACCAAAAATAAGAAGCAAATATCTATTCATTCTGCAAAAATATGGACAGCTGAGAGGAATAGTTCAACCGGAGCTGTCTGAGTTTGCTGCCCTTCCCCTCTCAAAATCATGGTCGATTGGAGCCTCCCCCCTGCAACCATTCCAGTATCCCATTTCTTGGTTATTTTGCCCCATTTACCATAAACACTGTAATGTGCATACTGCTTTACTTCTGCGATGATTTGGATTTCATTTGAAAGTTTTATTTTGCATTTTTACAGCACAAACCCCAATAGATATCTGCTAAACAAAGCAATGCAGTCTCACAATGAAAACAGACTTAGCATTAAAACTTCTCTGCCCTTGAAACTCACATGCATTGAAACAGCATTGAAACCCACATTCAAAGAAAATACATTTTGCCAGTGGCAGATAAAGATTAACTCTGGGCTGTTTTCAAATCATAGGCCCCTTGAACACGAAATATACACCTTCCTGATTGTATTAAATTGTATTCCTTGTACAATACAGTACAGTTGTTAGAGGGCATTTTAAATTTATTGTTTTGAACATTAGTAAACAATGAAACAAAATGCATGCACCAATGACAAAACAATCTAATTCAAAACATTTCCATCATAAAAGTCTACTCAACCTTCTACACTCCACCAGTATCAGTAAATATGTACAATCTCTGAAGTGTAAAAGTCATCTAAATAATTCCACATTAAAGAAATCTGTAACAATGAAGAGGTTGCTGCTAGCAAACAACTTTATATGTCATTGTTTATTCATCTACAAATAAAGTGCCTGTTGCCCTTGAGGAATAAATTACCTATGTTACATGCATTAAAAAAATGATAAGCTAGTAATATCGCAATAGGGACTGTATGGCAAACTGATAACAAGTTCACAGTTACTACTCTAGGTATCTTTGCCAAAAAGGGCTGCAACATCCACCCACTTTATAACACAGTACAGTATCAGCAATGCATCTATTTATTGTGGGAGTAGAACCCACAACCTTCTGCATCAAAAGCAAGTACACTACATGTTGTGCTATTAACAATGCAAGCAGCACTAAAGTTTTGTTTCCCTGCAGCTCTCAGCTCCTTGTAAAATCTACTCGACACACAGTTGTGGCTCCAAACTTTGCAGCACAAGAAATCTTGACAAATCCGAAATTTATTGGGGGGGGGGGCAAAAGCCCAAAAACCAGGGGCACATTTTAAACATTGCTTGTACAATGTTGGAAAGTTACTAGAATAAAATGCTGTGTTACCACCATACATTTCACTGCCACATATTTAACCCGGGGACCCTGTGCAAAACAATCAGAGAAACATACCACTATGCCAAATCAGCTGTTTTGTGAAAGAGAGGAAGACAAACTTAAATGGCTACCATTTAGTGAATTCAGTTCTCACCATAGCTGTCAACCTCTTGGCACAAAACACCTGAACAAAGCCAATAATGGGGGAATACAGCCCCCAAACATATTCAGTGAATTCAGTTCTCACCATAGCTCTCAACCTCTTAGCAAAAAACATGTGGACAAAGCCAGTAATGGGGGGAATACAGCCCCCAAACATTCAATGAATTCAGTTCTCACCATAGATAGCTCTCAACCTTAGCACAAAATACCTGGACAAAGCCAATAATGGGGGAATACAGTCCCAAAAATAGGGACAAATTTCAAATATCCATGTTATAAACTTAGACATCTGCTAGAATAAACGGTTTTGTGTTACCATGTACTTTCTGAAGAATATGAAGTCTGAAATTCAAATGCCTGTTATTTTTAAACATTTAACCAGGAAACTAGTCTGACTTTGAACAAAAGACAAATTTCAGCAGAGCAAAACTCCAGATACATCTTTGTAAGACGTGCAGACTCCACACAGAAGGCACCCCAGCTAAGAATCAAACCAGAGAACCTACAGCTGTCAGGCAGCAATGCTACCAGTGAACCATTGCACTAGAGACTTTACAAGCCAAGGAAAAATGTAGATACAGAAACCACAGATTTTATGAGGAACAGAACAAATAGGAGGCACAACTCTGCAATTTTTTTTTTAGAAATGGTGGTGGATAGGGAATTCAGGTCCTTACCACCTGTATCCAAGGTACAGGGTTCAAGCCTCAGTATCTCTACCCACCACCATTTGTTCTCTCTAGCCACCATGCACCTGAAGTAATAAAATGCTTGTACATAATAATGATTCCACTTTTTTGTACTGGAACATTCTCTCATTTGGCAGGGTTTGGAGGTGGGGGGCAATGTTCTCCATTGTCTATGATTTGTTATCTCTAGCAACATTTGACAAGAGGGGCCACCAGATAAAGGGACCTCATGAACCATCACTCATTCATTCATGATTTCCAAGATTGAGTGTTCTGCTCTTCTAATGATCATTGATGAATATATACAGATAATAAGTAATTAGCAAACACACCATGCTATTGACTGCACATAGACTATTACTGGGCTATTTCTTTGATGTAAATGCCATGAAATATTTTGCTTCAGATGCAGCCATTGAAAGATGTGACAAATTTTACCATGCATCATGTTCCTGAAATGCTACTTTCTGATAATGGATTTTGTTTCATTTGTGTACAATTTGCAAATGCACATGAATAGAAATGTAATTTGTTAAGTAAATAGTACATTTTTTTCAAGCTTTATCTAATAATAAGGTAGATATAGCTGTTCATACATTGACAGGAGAGAAAAAAAATGAATTGAGAAACTATAGAAAAAATATGGTCCTGGTTCTTGTTCAATTACATGATTTCTCCATGAGACCAATAACTCTTCTTCTATCAGTAATGGTTATCTCAAGAAAGCTAAAATCCAGGTTTGATTTTTATAACTATAAAATCAAAAATCTAGAGAATACATAGGTTCAGAAACAGGGTTGGCACTTAGAGATGAATTCTACAAGAGAAGTAATAGTTATGGTAATAAATGAAACCACTGCATGACTAAAAGATGCTCTGGTCCCCCTAGCACTGTAGTTATTGATATTTTTCTTCTGTTAGTAAGCTGTTTCAACAAAAAAGAAAAAAATTTACATTAATGAACAGGTCAGTGAAGCTGGAGAAGAGAATACCATTTTGAGAGCTGCAAAGGGATGGCATACTTGCTACTTGAGAGAGCTTAAATGACTGTCAAAGCTGTGATTAAGAAACCTGTACCTGTCCCTGTTGTGGTGACAAAAGGCTATGAAGAACTTTCAGCTATGTCATACATCAAAAGACATGAATCTTCAGCTCTGCCTTTTACTATTCAGCAAGATGTGTGACTGAAGAAAAGTGCTCTCCCTTCAACTGAAAAATTATACTCAGTAACATAGAATCCGTGTGGAAATATCAGGAATGTGCTGTGGCTTCATCCGAGGTCTAAGGCCTTGCTATCTAGCTATACCTTCTCAGTAAGAAAATGAAAGCAAAACTTTGAAAAGGTATACCAATTTCTGCTAGATCTGATTTCTTCTGAATACCTTACAGTGAAATTGATATATAAACTCTTACACGCTAAAGTACACATTTACCTGCTTTTATTTAAAGGTTGAACACATCATTCTTAGTGTAGGAAATGAGTGGCATGGTACCACGCACGCACGCACACACACACACACACACACACACACACACACACACACACATCTACCTGTTTCATGAACAGAATCCATGTGTACGATGCCCAGGCAGCAGCAACCAACAAAATCCAGCCAGCGAAGCCACATAATCCATCCAGGCAGCAGCGACTAACAGAATCCAGCCAGCGATGCCCACGCAGCGAAATTGCTGAGAGAGAGCTCACTCCTCATTGGTCCTGAGCTCTCAGTTCACTCCTCATTGGCCCTGTCTGCAAGGGAAGCAGTGCGGATCTCCTCTGTTCTGTGCGGTCGTCAACCACATGGATTCCTGGGTATCCTACAGCACAGGTTGCTGGGTACCTTTTTTCTGCATCTGGACTGCCGACAAAGGCAGTCTGAGTGGATTTTTTGTTTCATAGATTTTTTTTCTTTGTTTTTCTAGGTGGGAGGGCTGCAGACCGGCAGTCCGATAGCACGAGCCACCCCTGCTATGAGCACTCATATTACGCTGGGTGAAGCATTGCTCAGCTATGGGCACTCGTTATAAGCGTGTTAAAGCACTGCTCAACTCCGGGCACTTATATCAAACCCCTTAAAGAGCTGCTCACCTGCGGGCACTCATATTACGCTTGTTAAAGCCTTGCTCAGCTATGGGCAATTATGATCCTTTTTTTATATTTTATTATGTTGGATTTCTTCAAAAATATATGGCCCATTTCATTACATTTTACTTAAATTATAGTTGTATATATATATATATATATATATATATATATATATATATATGTGTGTGTGTGTGTCAGGGGATTGCTTCATGCTTATTTAAATAAAAATGGTGAATGATGTTGTGGGGGCTCGAACCGTGACTACCTCCTCTTTGGCCAATGTCTCTACCGCTACGCTATTGCTACTTGGCTTAATTTGCATATTTAGATCTTATATGCTTTTCAATGTCTGCTAACTGTGGCTGAGCGGAGGGCATACCCATAAGCGCAACTACGGGCAAACATTTTGGAAATTATAAAAAAAAAATTAAACTGCTATTTTTACGTTTTACATTACAGTTGGGTTTATAGTCTGTGGGGGCATGTGTGGTGTTGTGTTCCTTGACATTTCCGCGGACTCGCTCGTGGGTGTTTACTTTCAGGACTCTGACTGTTCTGGGGGCATGTCCCTTTGCAGAACTCGGCATTCGGACACGCCCCCTACTTTCCTACACGGACCGTGTTAGCCTAGGGTATGATTCAGCATGCCCTCATGAATATGCATGGCATGCTGACATCATACTGTTAGACTGCAGCCTCCGTGTAAGACATATTAACTCTTTCACGGAGGTTTCGTGAATCCGGCCCTTCATCAAATAAGTGCAGTCAGTAAAATACACACTTTAAAAGGTTTCAAAGCAAGTTACATGATACAAGATAACAGCAGAGGTTAATTTCTTAAAGTGCTATACCCTAAGGTTTGATAACGGTATGGTTATAAAAATAAAAACATAAGTAATCCTCTGTATAGAATAAAATGCAAAGTCGTGTACATAAAAAATGAGCCATTGCTTATATAAATGTAACCATTGTCCCCGCAGTGCTTTGATCTTCAGAATTACAAGATACCAGTCTAATGCCAAAAAAGATAATACAATCTAACAGTAGCATTCCGTTTTTTAAAGTTACATCATCTAAGACTTGATTAAAAATGCAGTTGGATTAGATGTGAAACTTGATTAAAACCATAAAGTAAATAAATGTTCCAAAATGAAATATGCAAAATATTAAATAAATATATAAAAGTGTAAAGATATAATAATTGTCCAAGGCGTGCTTTGAATGCAACTGCAAGTCAAAGTATGAACGATTGTTCAAAAGGATCTGGTGCAAGGCTGTATACTTAAAAATGTCAAGTAATATGTGCAAATGTAAATATCATCTATACTGTGTTTTGGTCATCAAAACACATGAAGCAAGTCACTTAATATAAAACTGTTACGAATGTAGCGTTAGTGTTCCATCTTTTAAAGAGCCACTGTCTCAAAAATTTCACTAAACATTTTATTATATGAGTTGTAGAATTTTTTTAGAAGACCATAAAAGAGGTACATCCAAGATGGCATATGTAAAAATTAAATGTAAAATATAAGTGAAATGATCATTTTATTTATTTATTTATTCATTTATTTGACATTTGTTTACCGGGAAAGTCCGACTGGGTATGAGCCCATTTTCAGAGGAGGCCTGGGGAGAAAAGCGCAACAGTACACATTAAACAGAATTAAAAAATTGAACAATGGTTACAGATATTAGGACAATAACAAGGTAGTACAATATGTGAAATACAATAAAAGAAAAATAAGCAAAATATAAAAGTAAACAATAAAATTGACCATACATTATACACAAGATCGTAGAGAGTTCTTAATGTACATGTTACATAATGATGCATGAAAAAATATATAACAGAATAAGTAATAGGTTGTAAAAGCCATATACATTTTCTGGCAGGTGAACTAGATATTAAATTTCAGTCAAATTCTGGGATATATAAAGGTTAGTGTAAGATTATAAAAAAAAAAACATTAATTCCTTAACATTATAAAGAGAGGTAAGGCTAGAAGTAGAGCAGGAAGGGAAGTAGGATATGTCAAGAGAAAGTGTGTGGAAGAAGGGAATAGAAAAGAGTACTAAGATGGCGGGGAGCAGGGGCAGATCCAATTGTTGGTAAGATGCTCTTTCAGCCTAGACTTGAAGGAATAGTAGTGGGTATAAGTCTGATTTCTTCTGGAATGTTATTCCATGATTTGGCAATACAGTGAGAGTCAGACTAACCCCGTTAGATCTTTGAGGTTTGTAAATAGTGCATACTTGTGACAGGAACATAGGTCACAAGATGGAATAGTGTTGAAGTAGTGATGATGTAGTTTGTGAAAATGAGGAGATGTACAGTAAATTGTGAGTTAATGTTAGCTGATTAAAGATGAGAAGGTGGGGTAATTCGATCCAATTTAGGGACTAGAAATTAGCTGCTTTATTCTAACATTGACTAAGTTTTGCTTTGAGGGAAGATTGAAGTTTGGTTAGGATAGATGAAGTGTCTAGTAGGGAGAGTAAGAGATAAGTGGTGGCAAGGGTTACTCTTGTGGAGTTGGAGATGAATTTCTTCACAAAACTCCTCTGATGAAGTGCCAGGAGGCACAAAAGCACTCACCTATCAGTTAATAAAGGAGTTTTTATCTTCAGTACTGCCGTGTTTGTTGCCTTTCGGCTTTGGACATTGATAATGAATTTCTTAGCCCAATACATCATGCCCAATAATTGATTTTTTTTTATTATGTTGCTGATATGTAGGTCAAACTTAAGATTGTTGTCAATAGTTACAGTTTTGTATGTGAAACCACATTGATTAAAGTGTTGTTCAGATAAATAATAGCAAAGTTAGAGGCATCTGTAGAAAAGCATTTTGGTAAAAATAGTAGAAGTGTAGTTTTTTGGGGGGGGTTAAGTAGTAAATGGTTGTTGATGAGCCAAAACTCACTGGAACTGAATGCTTCTTGTATTAATCTTTGTAGATGAGAGAGAGTCCTGGCAGAGCAGATTAATGTAGAGTCATCAGCATATTGAATTAGGGTGGCTTGTTTAGTGGCAGTATTAAGACGGTTAATAAAAATGTTGAAGATAAGTGGACCTAGTATTAAGCTTTGGGGTACCCCAGTGCTAACAGGTAAGTAAGGAGAGAAGTTAGAGTTCCATTTGACAGATTGATATCTGTTAGAGAAACAGAGAGTGAACCACTGTAAGAATGTTTTGATTAAGCCCAGAAGAGATAGCTGGGATAACAGTTGGGGGTGGGAGACAGTATCAAAGGCTTTGGATAGATCTAAGAACAGAGAAGAAACAAAGTTTCATGAGTTATGAGCTTTGTTGACAGTTTCAGTAAAGGACAGTAGAGCAGTGGTAGTGCTGTGTGCTGGTCTGAATCCATGTTGGGTGGGAGACAGAAGAGTATTGTCAACTAGGTATTGAAGACGTTGTTTATGGATACATTTTTCTAGAATTTTTGATAGTGGTGAAAGAATAGCAATTGACCTATAGTTAGAGATTTCTGTGGAGGTGCAACCTTTATGGAGAGGAAGGATGAATGATTTTTTTTCCACAGGAAAGGGGCATAAAACCCAATGATGGATCTATTGATTATTGAGACAAGGTAGGCAATTGAGTGAGCAGACATTTTTTTAGAAATTCATTAGGAAGACTGCCTGCAGAGGGGGAATATGACCTGAGCTTGCACAGGAGGAATTTGATAAAGGAGCTAGGAACTGGTTGAAGGGAAAATGTGGAGTGACAGGTAATAGGAGGCTGATTGAGGGTAGAGTGAGATGAAAGGACTTTGTTAGTCATGAAAGTTATGCTATCAATGAAGTATGAGTTAAACTGAAATGCTATATCAGGGGAGGTACTAACATAGGATGGTTGGGGGGGGGGGGGCTGACTTCCTGGGTTTAGGAATTTTTTGATAGTGTGCCAGAAGGTTTTTGGACTGGATTCTTGATGCTCTTGTGGCTTTGCATAGAACTGTTTTTTTTATTCTTTTTGTCTAAATGAACCGGTTTCTTTACAATTTTATGCAGTGCCTTGAAATGCTGTAAATTATCGTGAGTCTTATGTTTTAGGTAAGTTGCCCAAGCCTTGAGTCTTTTTTGCATGAGTGATCTAGTATAGATATTAAGCAAATGAGTATAGCTGGTTTTGACTCTTTTCCTTCTGGTGGGAGCTAAACTGTCTAAAGTGTTTAGGAATGTAGAATTAAGTTGTTCAATTGCACCATCTAGTGGTAAGTATTTAAGGAAGGACCAATTAATGGAGTTTAGCAAATTTGTAAAGGCCTGCTGGTCAAAGATAGGTTTAGTACTGTCTTGTAGGTGTGTTGTCTACATGATTGTGAAATAAGTCTAGTACAGATGGGGTGGTGATCACTAATAGAGGCTGGAAATGTTTTGAGTTGACAGAAATTGTTAGGATGGGAGACCAAAATCCAATCAATTATTGAGACATTTTGGTTTGTGGAACTGGTAGAGGTTGGGTGAGTAATTAGTTGAGAAAATCCAAATAGGTTTATGCTATCTATGGGAAATTGTAAGTTAAGTTTCTGCCAGTCAGTGTTGACATCACCTAATATTATTGTTTCTAGAGAGATATTTTGTGATACTCAAGATAGGATACTTTCCAGAGTTGATAAGTTATTGCCAGTGGGTATGTATAAAGCTGTAATGCAGATACTTTTATTATTGTTTAATTTAAGGTAGGTCATCATCTAGAAAGTGGTTTGAGTTTTAAAATGCAATAAATTGATGTATGCTCGTTTAGGCCTGTCCAACTGAAGGAAATCAGCAGCAGCTGCCAAAATAACTCCCTCCTCTCTAGAAATAATGACCATGGTCCACCCCTGATGTTTTATGTCCTTTTTCAATAACTGTAAATTTAAACTTATGATCTGGCTGTCCCTGAATATGTGTGAGCAAAGCACTCCTCGTTTTGTTTTTTCTATTGTCATACTCATGCTCATAAATGTATTCATGTAGTTTTCGCTCAGTTTTTACCTACATAAAAGCTCCTCTTTTTGTTTTTTCTATTGTCATACTCATGCTCATAAATGCATTCATGTAGTTTTTGCTCCGTTTTTACCTACATAAAAGCTTTAGCATGATTGGTACAAGGCAGCATATACTACTCCCATAGTATTACAATCATTTCTCCATTGCAACGTTTAATTTTTACCTAAAATGGTGTAATTATCACCTATTTTGATGTACTTATAGTACTTACACTAGCCACGTGTTTCATGCTAGGATAGGCCACTTTTTTATTTCTGTTCTGATTTTCAAACATACTTATAAAATTGACTCCTTTCTTGTCATCTACAATGGGTTTTTCACCTACCATTTCCTTGACCAGTATATCATCATTCATAATCTCCCAGTCTAAGCTTACTACAATCAATGGTAATGGTAGTAACTAAGATACTGCCAACTTTCCAGTCAATGTCATTCCCATTATTCTGTAAATTATCCAAGACAGTCATGGTTTCAGTAGTTGCAGTGTGCCTGTTTCCCTTTTATGCTGGACTTTGGATATCAAGTCATTCAACATTCTTTCTGGGTATCCTCTTTTGATGAACATATCCTTAAACTTAACACATTTTTCAATAAAGTGGGAGTCTAATGTGGGTATTCTCATGGCCCTCACTAGTTGACCTTCCTACAACTGCTCTCTTTGATGGGGGTGTGTGCATTGCTGTAGTGTGAATAGAAAACACACGTACAGTCCCAACACAGGAAAAACGGAAGCAGTTATAAAATCCAATGCATTTATTGTGTATAAAACAGAGATGAGCGCTTTCGCGTATCGCTACGCTTCTTCAGATCACAAAATGAAATAAATCAACCTTATTTAAATGTGACCAAACTGTCTAATTAATTCAAACCCTCCAATGAGCGCTGTACATAAAATTAACCCTTCGCTTAAGCAAACATTGGTAACTTCACTTCATTCAAGCAACAAAAGTTTCCATACTATTTAAAACAGACATACAAACAGCATTAATGGTAATATAATAGTAAAACCCCTCTCTAAGACATATGAATATATAAATAAATATAGACAAACAACTAAAAATATATATAAATATAGATATATCACATTTTGTGTACAAATCTGAACTTAAAACTCAATTCAATATGTAATGATAGAATAAAATACTATACCATGACTGAAACATGAATTTTTTTAAAAAGATATGAGTATATGTATATAATATTTGTATTTTGATACATAAATAGAGCACTAATGACTTTTGAATTGTACTTCATCTGCGGGACTTTAGTACAGAACGTAGTGAAACATAGGTATTAAGACCTGGTGGGTAATGAGCTCTTAGTTTGAAGACCCACTCCAGTTCTTTTCGTTCCAAGTGACTCATATAGTCTCCCCTTCTCTCTCCCTGAGGGATGATTTGAAGTACTCTAAATTCAAAGCCATGATCATTATGGATAGAAATATGCTTAGCCAATGCATTCAATTGATTATTGTTCCTAATGTCATAAATGTGATTATAGATTCTATGTTTAAATTTTCTTTTAGTCATGCCTACATAAAATGCAGGACATGTATGGCACGTTGCCAAATAAATCAGTCCTGATGTATCACAATTTGCATAGAATCTAGGACTAAAAGCAAATTCTAATTCTGGATGTATAAAATTTTGTACTGTTGATATATAGCCACAATAATTACAATTTCTACAGGGATAAGTTCCTCTTACTTGTGATGTTCTAATGTCTAACAAGCTGATACTTCCTTTGTCAGTGACATGATCTGTGCATAATATTCTTTTCAAATTTTTATTATTCCTATAGACAAACCCAGGGGTGGACCCCACTAAATCTGCTGTTTTGTCATCTAAAGTTAGAACACCCCAATGTTTAGCTATAATCTTATTAATTGCTATACTGTCATTCGTATATGTAGTAACAAACATGACTCTATTGGAGAATGTTCTTTTATTATTATAACCTAATCTCTTAGTCATTTGAGTACTGGGATTCACATAAACCCTACCAGGTTCTTCTCCCAGTACCTCAAGTTTGACCTGTTTTATTAACTTAACATCATAACCCCTCTCTACAAAGATCAGCTCCATCCTTTCTAGTTCCATGTCCAGATCTATAGGATCTTTACAAAGCCTTAAAAGCCTCTGGAATTGACACTTAACTATCCCTCTAAATATATGACGGGGATGCAAGCTATCATATCTTAGTATAGCATTCTTCCAACAGACCTTTCTGTGGAGAGAGGATGATAAACTGCCATCTCGAATACTTAGATTCACGTCAAGAAAACTTACACTATTATAAGAAGTTTCGACAGTGAATCTTAGAAAGTTTGTAGTGGTTTCTAAATGTCCCACAAATAAAAGGAAATCCTCTGGACTCCCATCCCAAATGATAAGGATGTCGTCCACAAAACGCTTATACACCAAGCATTTTCTAAAGGAGTCATGACTAAATAAGAACTCCCTCTCCCACTGGTAAACCACTAGGTTTGCATATGTATTCGCGCAAGGGGTGCCCATGGCAACCCCTGCTAGTTGTAAAAACATATGCTTTTTAAAACAAAAAACATTATTATTTAGAACCAGCTCTAGCAATTGGCAAACCAGTATCTCTGTGCTACGATCTATGGATGGTAAGACCTGAAATAGCTCTCTGATGGATTCAATGCCCTTATCGTTCGGGATGGAAGTGAATAGATTTTGGACATCCATAGTTACCAATAGGTGTCTATCCCTGAGTAATTCAACATCCAAGGTATCTAGAAAATCTAGAAGTTGATAAGTATCTTTCAGGATGGTCGGAATGCCATTAACAAGTGGTCTCAATAGCTTTTCTAGATAGATAGAGATGTTCTCCGTACTCCAATTATCCCCCGAAACTATGGGGCGAAGAGGAGGTGGATGTACCCCTTTGTGCATCTTGGGTAATCCTTTTATTACAGGAAGTTGAGGAGAGGAAATAAGAAAAAATTCATACAGGTCCTTATTAATCTGACGACACATTAGTAAGTCATATAGTGTGTCATTAATGTCACTAAGTATCTTACTTAAAATTTTCTCATCTATACGTTTATTTGTAGAGTGATCGCTAAGCATATTCTCCATATAACAATCATAATCTTCTATGTTTAACAGCACAATACCTCCCCCTTTATCTGCTGGTCTTATAGCAAGAGAGGGTTCATGACATAGCTTCCTCAAGGAAGCATTCTCTTCCTTGGACATATTAAAGTATAAACATTTCTTATTGCCCTTCAAGAAATAAGTATATTGCTGTAGTGTAGAAAAGAGTTAGAATATGTAGATTTTCTAAAAATATGCAAAATAAGCCTATTATTTTCAATATTCTTCTTTAATAGTACATCCAAGTAAGAGATTCTCTTTTATTCCATCTAATAGGTAAATGTCGGGAAGTCAGTGGTACCATTAACATAATCTAAAAAGGGACTTTTGTTTTCTTTCTTATCTTTTCATATAATAAATATGTTGTCAGGTTGTTTGTGCATTATCTGGATGACATATAGAGAAGGAAGGCAAGAGAAAACGAGGGCATCCAGCAAAGAGGTGGATGGATTGTGTGTGAGTAGACCTGAGACAGTCAGGCATGGCTGTTGGAGAAGTTAGGAGAGTGGCACTGAATAGACAGAGATGGAGACAGTTAACACAACACCCCGAACCCATGTAGAAAATGGGAAAAAAGAGGGTTGATGATGATGATGGTGATGCTGATGATGATGGTGATGATGGTGATGCTGATGATGATATAACCTGAGCCATGGTTAATGACACCTATCAGTACTCCTCAGGCCATGGTAGAGAATGCTGTTATTATGCCCTATCAAAAATCCAGTTTATTGTTGAGTGCCTGTTTGACCTGCTGAAGGCCCACTTTCCATGTCTGTGTTTATCTGAAGATGCACTACAGTAGGTCCTGCCACACGCAGAAAGATATTCTCAAGTATGAGATGTGTTACATAACTCTATTATGTTCAAACAGTGGCAACAAGGCAGACACATTCAGGAGGGAGACGTACCATTGCAGGAGGAGGAGCCTATAGAGGAGCTGGCTGTGGGGTAAGGCTATTCCAAGCAAAGGGAGGTGCAGTATTGTATTGCACTGACTAAAAGGCAGTGAGTGATTCCTAACTATTGGCAACAATAAAGGATCATACAGAAAACAAAAACCGATGCATGCAAACCTTCATCCAGGCTGTCTCATTCTGTACATAGATTGATCACACTGTGCTGTGCATCAGACATAGGCTAACCAAGTAACATAAAACAGATGGCAATGCAAAGTTATCATATGTACAGATGGGGAGGGCCACCATTAGCACACCTGTCCATAGGAGTGCTGTCGCCTAGGATGGTCACACCCAACATCCAGACTATTTCAAGTGGAGGAAGTGCCCCTTGAATGTTAATGTTGGCCACTACTGTGAATCAACTAGTCATGGGCACCCTGACCTCATGGACATCCACTCTGTAGGGTTGCTTTCTCCTCACTGGATGATGGTGAAGACATGATGGTATGATCTGTGTTTATCTGTGACTTCTCCCTTCCATGGTGGCCATCAACACTGAAGATTGAGGCAGGCAACCCAACAGAAGTGTGTCCAGAATTATACTTTTGTGCACAGGGACACTTGCTTCTTGTAAATTTTCTTTACAATATAAGGTGTTTACCTCATAGACACAAAGCACAAGGTTTAATTATCACCTCTGAGGGGGAAACTGGCTAGGCTTAAATGGTCCACAAGGGCAGCTAGCCTAGTAATTACCTCAGAACTTAATACTATGTTATCTGCTGGTGGGACAGAATGCTAGATAACATACCTTTAGCTAGTGGGACAGAATGCTAGATAACATACCTGTTGCTAGTGGGGCAGAATACTAGATAACATACCTTTTGCTAGTGGGACAGAATACTAGATAACATACCTTTTGCTGGTGGTTGCTGAGTCTGAAGCCCTGATGTTCCTTTGAAAAAATGTGATCATGCTTCTAATGTGCACTACACCACACATTTACCCTGCATACAAATACTTGTTCTTGTAAAGATGTGCCCTGCAGGGTAATCTAAAGTCTATATTCTGGATGGCAGGCCTAGCTCACCTCCTACATCAAGGACTCCACCATTGTGTCTCAATGTATCAGAACTGTTGCAAAAAAGAGTAAAATCCCATGATTGGAGGAACAACGTGGTCAGCCTCAGTAAGAAGCTGAGATCCCCTCATAGAATCCTCCAAAGCTAGTTACGAAAACAAAATCTCCACTGATTCTAAAGACAACCACAAAGCATTCTATAGCTATGTCAAGAATCTCAATGGCAACACTCAGATCTGCTCTGAGTTACAGCACAATGGCACTAAATATACAGAACCAACTGATATTGCCAACATCCTGGCAGATAGGTTCAGTGCTAAGTTTACCCCTCTCTCATCCCCTAAAGGGCCCATCTCTATACCGGAAGAATACAAAATACCTGTAATCATGGCTGTACAGGAAAAAAGCACACTCTCCAAAGCCAAGAACACAGCATCCATGGGACCTGAAAACATCCCAGGCTGCGTTCTACATGAACTACAGAATGAACTGGCACCCCACCTAAGTACCATGTTCAATCATAGCCTCACCTCAGGCTTTGTGCCCACTGAATGGCGCACAGCAATGGTTATCCCACTACACAAAGGGGGAGCCACCACGGACCCCGAGAACTTCTGCCCCATTAGCCTGACAAGCCTGGTCTGCAAGGCTATGGAGCGTATCATCATGAAACTTATAAACAATGACATTGGTAATCTCCAAACTCTGGACGCTACCCAGTTCGGGATTGTAAAAGGCAGATCATGTC
This sequence comes from Protopterus annectens, assembly GCF_019279795.1. Classification (NCBI taxonomy): domain Eukaryota; kingdom Metazoa; phylum Chordata; order Ceratodontiformes; family Protopteridae; genus Protopterus; species Protopterus annectens. The sequence continues at coordinate 1,718,383,669 of NC_056741.1, read as the reverse complement.
TCCTAAACCTGATAGACTTCTTTGAAGTGGTCACCAAAGCTGTAGATGAGGGTAAGGTGGTTCACACAGCCTATCTAGATCTCGCCAAGGCTTTTGACACCATCCCCCACTCTGGAAATATAGGCAAACTCACTAAACTAGGTATAAATCCCTATGTCACAAGATGGATTGCCAACTGGCTCACTGACCGAACCCACACTGTGAAAGTAGCAGACTCTAAATCCAACCTCAGACCAGTGATAAGTGGAGTATCACAGGGTTCAGTCCTAGGTCCTCTCCTGTTTGGCATCTACTTCTCTGAAGTACAGGCTAGCACAGAAGGTCTTTGGATAACAAAGTTCGCAGATGACTGCAAACTAGGAGCTATAATCAAATCTCCTAAAGATGTTGACATCCTACAAAAGGGCCTCAATGAGACAGAAGCCTGGTGTCAAAGCCATGGCCTCAAGCTCAATGCCAAAAAGTGCATTGTCGTCCCTTTTGGTAAAAACTCTGTACCCATGAACTACCACATAGGCAATAGTCTACTTAACACTGAAAGTGTGATAAGAGACCTTGGGACACAGGTGGACAGTAGTCTCTCCTTTGATAATCTCATTGCCACAGTAGTTAGGAAATCCTTCTACGTGGCACACCTCATCACAAAAGGTTTCTCATCCAGGAAAAAAGGGGTCATTGTTCCCCTCTACTCATCACTCATTAGACCCATTATAGAGTACAACGCCCCTTTTGGTATGTACCTCACAAGACATCTACAACAACTGGAAAGGCCACAGAAATACCTCACAAAGAGGATTACCAGCCTCAAACAGATGCCCTACGCAGACCGTCTCAAAAAACTCCAGCTTTACTCTGTCGCATATCGCCTACTCAGAGACGATCTCTGCCTAACATACAAAGCTATGTCAAACCCAGAGCTGTTGGACATGCTCCACATAAAGAAATCCCAATCTCTCTGAGCTACATTCTCTAGGGACTTAAACCTTGTCACCACAATAAACAGAACATGCTGGAGGGATAGATTCCTGTCTCAGAGACTTCCCATACTCTGGAACAAACTACCTATCTATATCCAACAAAGCTCCTCATTAGCACTTTTCAAGAAAAATCTTAATGATTGGATGGGAGATAGGAAATTCACTCTGGGGATCACTTCTGTGGCTCTGCTTTACAAGGGCACAGGAAAATAATTTTCTTTAGTGGCAAAAGCCAGGGTACCATTTGTCTAGGCTTATATAGGCCCTAGGGCCAATAGCTTAGTACCTACCTATGAAACTATGAACCGCCATGCACAGAAATGAGAAATTCTTCTTTCTCTGATAAAGGTGGTTTGATTAATGGACTGCCTCCTGTATCAGGAGGTTGTCATAACCCTTAACAGCACCAGCTGTATCAGTGGTCCTACATCACACTTGCTCATAATTCCTGCCATGGTCACCGACAACTTTAAATTCATTCATAACATGGTACAAGGCTCAGCCGTGAAAAGGTCAGTTAGATTTATCACAGTTGATCATCAGCCCACTGTGGAGCTGGACAGTCTGTAGTCAGATCTTATTCTGTTAATGGGAGCACTTGTGTTTTCTTTCCTTGCCATGGGGACAGAATTTAAATATTGTTCTTATAAATGTTGAAACTTGCTATAATAATGGGTTTTGCAATGGCAAGATTTTTCTGAAGGATATGGAGTCTGAAACTAAAATGGCATTATTTAGTGACTTTAATCCTCAATGATATTTCAGAAAACCACAAGTTTTATGAGGAGCAGGGCAATAATATGAGGTAAAAATCTGGACAGTTACAAAAATCTGGACATCCTGCAGTGGAAAGAGAAAGAAAAGCTATGTGAAGATAGTTGCATGACTACTTCACACTTACCTACCCTGCTAAAATCTATGGGATGTGTGGGTGGTGGAGGTATGTTGCCTTCATTATCTCTGTAGGCAGTATCACACACATATTGCATACTTATTGAGAGATTTGGTGCCCTATATATATTGTGGCACCCACTGCAAAAAATTTTAAACAGAAGATTTGGATTTGAAGTCTGCAGTTAATGTGCACAAGTACTGGCCTCCTATAGTAGTATTGATTAATATCCACATTATGTCTAACAGTGGATGACTTTCCTTAGGCCATGGCAGTGTACATGTTTAGCCATGGTTGGATATTATGAGACACTGACACACAGATCCAGCACAGACAACATACTGACTGGACCCTGTTGAGGCAAAAAATGCATCAGTGACACAGCAGGTATCTTTCTACATAAGATGAAAAGGTGTGTTTCTGCTGAAGTGTATGTGGGACATATGTCAGACTCACAGGTGTACTGCTGCAGAATGCAGTCTGATTACAGTTTCTGCAGCAGGAATACATAAAAACTCTATACATCACCATTCATTACACATGCAAAGTACATAACTATAGGCAATAAAAATCACCTCTATACTGCATGCTATCCTGCTGTGTTCATTCATGCAGGTGTATAAAGGAGAAATATGTACATGAAACAATCCTTGTCCCAATCCGCCCCCGATGCTAGAAAGACTGTAAGTACAGCACAACTGGGCTATCAAGTGCAGGAGTGTTAGTAACCTATACATGGCCTTCCAAGTAAAAGGGGTTAGCAACCTCTACCTGGCATCATACAACAGAAAGTAGACATTTCAGATACTAATACTATAGTACAGCTATGGCTAAAGTTAGTTAGTGCATTGAGTCATAATTTTAATTATACATGTAGGCACTATATTAAGAGACCAGATGGCTTAGTGGTTAAGGTCTTTGCCTCCCATGCACAAGGTACAAGGTTCGATCCTGACCTCCGACCAATGTCTGTTTGGAGCTTGTATGTTCTCTCTGTGTCTCTGTGGGGTTTCTCCCATGTCTGAAAAACATGCTGAGTATTTCCATTTCAATCTCAACAATGAATGGAGCTGTGGGCAGCAGCACAGACTCTACATGGTGCCCTATAGGGGGCATCTACTGTGGTGCACACAGTATCCTCAAGATAGAAGAACATGGATCACAGACTGCATGCCGTGACAGGGGCTAGCCACTCAATGGTGTAAAATATAGCTCTAAGTGATTTGGTCATGTTGACTAATGCCGCCAAAAATGGGCATGGGTAAGTTACCTGTGATAAGTGGGTTGAGGACCTGGCCTACGCCAGGGACCCATGCTAACAGTGGGTCAATAAGCTACTGGCTGGCCAGTGTCTAGTTGCCCAGCCTGGGTTACCTGGGATAGCTCTGTTGAGTGAAAGCTGAACATAAAACTAATCAACCTGTCAGACATGAACTGAGAATTGTGACGCTTAATGTAAATTCACTGACAGGATGCAGCTTAGAAGTGGATGACATATGGAGGAGGCTAGACATCTATCCAGGAGATGAGATGGAAGGGCAATTCAGCAAAGCCACTTGGCTTGGGATCCTACTCAGGAGGAGAGCAGGCAAGAAATGGTGTAGGAATTGTGGTGAGAGAGAGGTTTCAGAAGGCAGGGATATCATCAGAATTAATGACAGATTCATGGCAGTCAGACTCCAGTGTAATGACAGGGCAGTCTCAGCCTATGCCCCACAGCAGGGTTATGATAGTGGGTGCATTCAGTAAAGCAGGACAACATGAATTGGTGTTGATAATAGATGACTTGAATGCACATATCAGACAGAACAGGATACGAGGACTGCCTGGATCCACATGGGTGGGGCAACAGGAATAAAGAAGGAGTAGCCATTCTAGTCTTCTGTCTGGCAAATGGCTTGATAGTAGCCAACACATAGTTCAGAAAGAGAGACAGTCACAAGATCACATATAAGAGTAGTCAACATGCAACTCAGGTAGACCTCCTCCTATTAAAAAAAAGGCACTGGGGCAGAATCCATAATTGCAAAGTCATCCCCAGTGAAACAGCATAAACCTCTAGTTGTCACAATCAGTTGCAAGCAGTGGTTAGAGAAGGCTCTAAGGTCAACAGAGACCAGGCTGAAGACCTGGAAGTTGACTGGACAGAAAATGGTTCAAGGAATTACTCAGGTCTCTAGCACCCCAAGAAGAGGAGGAAATAGGTGGACTTAAAAAGCACCTAAAAACAGCATGTGTTAGGACTACAGAAAGGATATGTGGCAAAGCCAGATATGGAAATAAGGTACATAAGCAAAGCTGGTGGTGAAATGTAGAAGTCCAGGAAGTCATCAAAAGAAAAAAAGAAGTGCAGGAAGAAGTGGGGCTGAAAAAAGACTGACCAGGTTAGAAAGGACTACTGGCTGGCTAACAAAGAAGCTAAGAAAGAAGTTGCAATAACAAAGAATAGGGCATCGGAGGCACTGTACCAACTTCTGGAAAGTGACTCAGCAAGGGGTACAAAGAAACTATATCAGGTTACAAGGCAAAGACAGAAAGATAAAGAAGATAGTCAGGCACTCTTGATAAGGGATGCTAGCAACAACCTGCTCACCAGCCCAGAGGACATCAAAGCAGATGGAAGGAGTATTTCCAGCAGCTTCTGAATGAAGAAAACCCCACAGAAGCTGTACTGCCCCAAAAACAGCCTACAATGAGAGAAGAATAGGAGCCCACCCTAGAAAAAGTAAGAACAGCACTAAGGAAGATGAAGTCAGGGAAAGCAGCAGGCTCAGATGAGGGCACAGCAGATATGATAAAGATGCTGGGTGAGATAGGGGAGAAATGGCTCCTGAGGGTACTAATACGCAGAGTAGTAGAATGTAAGATGGGAGATGAGCAGTTTGGATTCAGATCAGGATGCAGCAAAATTGACCTGATGTTTGGGAGATGAGGAGAGAGTCCAACTGGGTATTCCTAGACTTGGAGAAAGCATATGACAAGGTTCCAAGAAAGTTGATCTGGGCAGTACTGCAGTGGTTTGAAGTCCCGGAAACATTGGTAGAATTAGTGCAGGCTATGTACAAGGACTCAGTGACTCAACTGCAAACAGTAAATCCACAAAACCAAACAAAACCAAGAAGTACACAAAAAACCTCAAGCCTTCACAAACAAGTGCTGGATTTATTTTTCAAACTGCAAGTAAGCGCTTTCGTTCCAAAAAGCATCTACAAGGAACTCCATCATACAATTACAAAAAAATGACTGCCTGGTTAAAAACTTTTAAAGCATGACATCACTTCCTGACTCGTAGTCAAAAGCAGTGTCTTACTTACACATAAAAAGATGTGATTTAAAAACATACATTAAGAAAAAGTGAAACGTAAATATGCATGAATAGTAAAATATGAACCTTGACATTAAAAACTATGAAGTATTTAAAAAAAACAAACACAAAAAAATGTGTATTCATACTCTTTACATACATATGAAGTTTCTGACTTAATGATCCTTCAGAAAATGCATGCTGTCACAAAACACATTTTTCAAATTACTTTCTATGGTTATAACAGCTAATAATGCAATATTCAATGAATGGCTGCTTCTGAATAGCATTTTTCCCCTTGTGGCTATGAGACAAACCTCACTAACCCTCTGTGCTGGATGACCCCGACAGATACCTTAATACTATATCAAAAGGAGAAACTGAAAAATGAAACTGCTATCATAGTTAAACAACATGCTCATTGTGAAGACTTTTCATGCCAGTGTTTCCACCTAACATCAGTATGCCATACCAACAGTCTGTGTGCTACACAACACTAGCACCATGACAGGTCCTGCTAACAAGCTGCACTAAAGAGTGCAAGACATACCAAAAACATCAACAGGCATGCCTGAGAGAAGGCTAAAACCTAGTTAATGGCCATGGCTTTCAAAGGCACTGAAATTAGCAGGGCTCCACAGTGGTGCAGGAAGAAGTAAAATATTGTTTTCATTGTAAAGGGACCACTAGGAGCACCTGACTATGGACTATTATAAGAGTCCCCAATATAAAGTGGATGCCTGGCACTGTCTTTTCAGGGTAGTGTATGATGTCACTGGCATGCTCCATTCTAGTGAGCAGTGCAGACACCTCTATACTGACTTAAGGAGGTCCATCATCAAGAGGTCAGAGAAAGGGCATAACAGATGTACACTTAGTACATACTATATGATTTCTTGTTAATAGGTTTCTTAGCTTGTGAAGCCCTTATGGAAAACAGCCCTCTGTATCAGAGGTGAATGGAGCAGCATTCTAGACAAAGATGTATATACTGTTTCTTAATTCAGTACTACTAACTGCATTCACCATATAATTGTTCCTTGCCTTTGCAGTGCCAGAGTGTGACCTTGTAGATGTATTACTGCTTCATTTAAGGATTGTTACATAGTGATCATGTCTGGAAATATAAATATGTAACAGAGAAGTTTTTGCATTGCTGTGGCATTGTTATATTTATTGGTAGGTTTATAACATCCTACTGTGGGTATGCATATTAAGGGGGAGATACAAAGCATCACCCTAATACCTATGGCCTCTGTAGGTGCAGCAGTACTCCCACGCACATGTCCTACAGCACATCTGTGCATATGCCGCAGATGTTGCAAGTTGTTTCACTGGTGTCCTGCCAGCACATCACAGCACAGGCTCAGTAGGGATAGTAAATGTGGACAGCAGCTGGCAACAGGGCAATATATACATTTTATTGCTTGAGAACTTTGCAGCCATTTGACTGAATGGATAATGTATGCCAACTATATATTCCATGTCTGTTTTTCTCTCTCCCCTCCCTTCCTTTATTTTTAGACTTGTTTATTAAACTTTTTCTTTTGTTTCCTCTCTCCATTTGTGTTGACATATTCTATAGCATCTACCATGGCTGTGCCAATGGTGTGGACTCAACCTGCAACCTTCCATCTGTCCTGTACATCTCATGCATCAGGAAGATACCCCCTCTAGCTCTGATTCAGCCTTACTGAATAGGAGCATCAACGTTCACCTCCACTGGTGGCTCCAGAGTTGAACAGTACATTACCTACAAGGAGATGGTGGAAGTGGTGCCCATCTTCCCATCTCATAAAAGAAACAGGATCATATTTATACATATATATATATATATATATATATATATATATATATATATATATATATATATATATCCTTCCATCTATCACCCATGATTTTACCATTTTTGCACAGAGTGTTGGATGCCACATCAAAAGTTACCATCAACTAGAGCCAGTGTTCACACTGCTGAGTAGCTAGCCATGCTAGATAAGGGTTCCACTCCTTTCTTCAAATATTCAGCATATTGAAAATTGTGTTTCCAAGCTTAAGAGCCTGAGGTATTGTAAATGTTCATCATATTGATCATTGCTGCAGTAGCCTTAGCTACATGGGTTATATCCTGCCAAGGATATAATAGATGTCCAGCTACCAAAGCTTCAGGGCACTTTACATACAGTTCTGTTCTAGTTGAGTTGACTAAAACACAGTTTTAGGTGCGAAGCCTTTCAGAGCCTTACTGCCTCTGAAGAGTATGGTACTCTGAGGCTTTTGAGTATGGACAGTTCACTTGTGCTTTCCTTTGCTGGGCAGATAAGTTCCATTTGGGTGAAAAAACTCCCAATTTTCTTAAATTTATTGCTGTTTTGTTACTTTCCTCTTCATGAAAGTTATTTTAAAGCTAGGAGTGTTGTGTTTGTGTTTTAATGGACTGTCACAAGACTGTAACATACTTTTGAATGGATCATTTTTTGTCAGTTTAAAAGTAGAGTTAAATAACGTAAAACATATTTTCTGTGGAGAAATTGTGTTCATTTTTCAAGCAGTCTTTGTCACCACAGCAGGCTAGTGATTTGGCTCAGCTGCTGGTGGGTAACTCTGCTGTGGCCATTTGTTGTATGTCAGAGCACTTATCTTCTACCCCAGATCCCTCTGGTGTAGCACCTACAGTCACTTTGGACCAGGGGTTGGCCATGTCTTATATGGCTGTTGGAGGCCCTTCAGTGGGCAAGGAAGAGCAACTTCTGTCAGTCCTTTGAAAAGGAACAGGGAAGGTTTTCCTGTTGTGCTAGAATGCTATGCCCATCTCTCCATCCATTAGTAACATGGCTGGCACCATGTTTCCTGTCAAAATGAAACAGAAAACCAAGCATGTATCTATTCCTCTTCAAAAGTCTTTAAACAGGAGTAGTTTACTGGGTCTGGGTCAGGGTACAATTCAGGCTATCAATCCTTATGTAAAGTAGTTTCTGATAAAAGAAAAGAGGGATTCCTCTTTTCCTGAAGAGTTTCAAGATTCTGAAACTGAACAGGAAGATTCAGAGATAAAGGTTGAGGGTTTCTTCTTCAAATTCTGATTCAGACTTAAAGGATAACTCAGTTTCTTATTCTCCATGTGGGGGTTTCTTTTTCTCAGAGACTACTGCTAGAATGTGCACTCAGTTTCTTATTCTCCATGTGGGGGTTTCTTTTTCTCAGAGACTACTGCTAGAATGTGCACTCAGTTTCTTATTCTCCATGTGGGTGTTTCTTTTTCTCAGAGACTACTGCTAGAATGTGCCAATGTTTTCAGTGTGAGAACACTGAGGTTTCCCAGTCCCTCAGAGAATACTATGGGTTGTTACACCTACACAACCGACACAACTTCCTCCTGTTTTGTCACCATTAGAGAATATTTGTCTGTTACTGCCTGCTATTTTTCCCGTTCGTCAGCTGGTTGCCTCTAAAAAGGTAGTATGCATAAAATTCTTCAGTCTTAAATTTTTATACACTATTCCTAAATCGGACCCAGCAGCTATAGCATTTTTTGATCCCACTGATGCTAAGCACTTAGTTTTTGATGAAGATGGGAAACTTATTAGTAGGTATGAGGGAAAGTATATTCTTTTGAAACTTTGGTTTTCAGAATATTGAATACGTTAAAGTTTGTTCTGACAAACTGAAAATCTGAGGAATGTTTTATCTACAGTTTCTTCTTGTGAGAAAAAAATCTGCTTTAAATAACTTAGTTTCTTCTTTTACACATGCCACTACTCATTCTTTACAGTGTGTGCATATGACTCTATCAATACTTGTTCCAGGTCTATGGCCACTACTGTTTTAAGGAGGTTTGCATGGCTGCATTCTTAGAACACTCCAGGTGATGTTAAAAATGAGATTTTAAATTCTCCCTTGGATAGAGATTTAGTGTTTAGCCCCTCTGCTCCAGAGGTGATCAAAAAATGTGATGAAAAGGTCATGCTGATCCAGGGAATCTAATATTTTCAGACTTCTTTTTCCACATTGTACAAGGGATTTTCTTTCTCCTCTTCCATTTTTGCAGAAGGCAGGATAAACAGTCTCACCAGAATTTAGGTAAGGAGATGTTCAAGAAGGAATGTCAAGGGAGTTCGAGAAAGAAGTCTCTATCCTCCCAAAAACAAGGACAGTCCAAAATGTCTGAATGACTGTTCAAGAGAACGTTTGACCCACTCCCACCCTGACACCCTTTTTCTTCTAGAAAATCTTAATCTCCATTTTATTCTTTGGCAACAAATTGCTTCAGACAAATGGGTTCTGAATATCATTCATTAAGGTTACAGATGGGAATGGGGGGAAATTCCTCCCTTTCAGGGGGTCATTCATCTTACTCCAGATCAGACTCTTTTGTTCATAGTGCTCAAGAAAGAAAAAGCTTGGAGACCAGTTTCGGGATATATCTTTCCTAAAGCTGTTTGTGACAGTGCCCTAATTCAGAATAATGTTACTTCACAATCTATTACCTCTTCTTCCTCTTTCATCTTTCCTGGTAACACTAGACTTATTAGGTGCTGATCATCACATCCCTATTCATCCAGACTTCAGATGTGTCTTAAAGTTTTGTATGTCTGGTTCACATTATCACTTTTCTGCCTTACCCTTTGGACTATCCACTGCAGCAAGAGTGTCCACAAAGTGCCGAGCTCCCAGTTATAACTCATTGCAGGCTACAGGGTATCCACATTTTTCCATAATTAGATGACTTGCTTATCTTTGCAGAGACTTTTTCAAAAAGTCAAGAATCCCTCTATGTTGGGTAACAGACCTCTTGCACAAGCTTGGATTCCTAGAAAACAGCCAACAGTCTTTCTAGACTCCCTCACACAGGATTGTGTTCATGGGATGTGAACTAGGCACATCAGTTCAAAGAGCTTTTCTTCCACAGGAAAAAAATTATCCTTATTTAGATCTGTTTCTAAGATTTTCCACACATACTTCAGTAACTGCGAGATAATACTTTGTGATGTTGGGGCTCATGGTGTCAATGATTCTCATGATATCTCTGGTAAGACTCCACGTGAGATGGATACCATGGTATCTGAAATCTCTTTGGTCCCAACATCAACACCCTTTATCTTTTCAAATCCCAGTACTATAATTTGTCAGAAGAGAAATGTTTTGATGGAGACATCAGATATCCTTAAATCCATATCTCCCCTTCTCCCTCCCTGCTCCAAAGCAGTCAGCTACCGCAGACACTTTGGACGTTGCTGGTGGAGGAGTTTTGGGAGTGCTAAAAGTGCAAGAATGTGAAATACCAAGGACAGTCAACAAGCACATAAATATCTAGGAGATGCTTACCGTGATCAAGGCACCCAACACTCTGAACCATCTTTGGCCCCAAGGACCTCTTCGTAACAGTTTCAGACAATATCTCAGTCATGTGATTCATTTACAAACAAGGCGGTACCAGGTTTTTCCCCCCTTTGGAGACTAGCCATGTTAGCTTGGGATATAGCTTCATAGCACAGTCTCACTCTAAAGGCATTATACATTCTTTCTGAGCAAAATTGTTTGGTAGACAAGCTGAGCAGAAATGAAATGCATACCTTCGTGAATGGAAACTAGATTGTGTGTATTCCAACATCTGATCCATCTGTGGGGAGTTCCTTAAGTAGAATATTTGCCTCCTCTTTGAACAATCAACTAACATGATTCTGTTCTAGGACTGCACAGAAGAAGCCACGGAAGACAGATGTCTTTTCTTTTATTTTCTTGGGACAGGAATGTTCCTGTATGCTTTCCAGCCTTTCCACTAGAATCCAGGGTACTTCTGAAGATTCAGTAGGAATCCCCCAAAATCATGCAGTGACTCCCTTCTGGCCTAGGCAATTGTAGTTCTCTCTTCTTTTGGAAATGACCAGGAGCATTACCACAAGCTTGCTCACTGAATGGATCTACTCACACAAGAAAAGGGGTAAATGATACACTCTGGCGTCAATCATTGTCAATTGACTGCTTGGATGATAGGGTCTCAACACCTTTTATGCACCTGTTTACTGAGAATGTGTAGCAGCTATTAAATGAGGCAAGAAAGCCTGCTACTAGAATATCATATATCAGCAAATAGAAAAGGTTTTTAGTTGGTGCCAACAATATACCCAGTACCCAACATTCTAGTTGTTCTCTGAGTTTACCACATTTGTGTGAGTAACTATCCCATGACCGTTCTTTTTCCTGTATCAAGGTTCATTTATCAGTCATTTCAGCATGTCTGGCCATTGATCCTCCTCTTTCAAGGAAGTCTCGTGTCAAAATGTTCTTGAAAGGAGTTTTGCATAAAAGGCTACCAAGTAAACCAGTGGCCCGTCTTTGGGATCTTAATTTTGTGTTAGAGAAGCTAACACTTGCTCCATTTGAACCAGCTAAGCTGGCTGACCTGAGGCTCTTAAGCTGGAAAAAAAGTTTTACTGATTGCTCAGGCATCTGCAAGAATGGTATCTGAGTTTCAAACTCTTATGATGAGTCAACGCCGCCTCATTTTCCATTGGGACAGGTTTGCTCTGAAAACGAATCCTTCTTTTATGTCTAAAGTGGTAAACAAGTTTACTTTAAGCCAAACTATCCAGCTCCACATTTTCTTTACTCAATCTAAAATGAGGAAGAAAGGATACCTTGAATGTCCAGAGACAACTCAGACAGTATCTTCACCAAACTATATCTCTTGGATTTTCAGACCAATTTTTATTTCTTGTGAAAGTAAGAAGAAGGGACAACCTGTGTCAAAACAGACTATTTCCAAATAGTTGTTTAAGACTATTACCTTTTGTTATACTCACCATAACAAATCTATTCCAGG